>NW_028262340.1:2705625-2855937 GCF_047370975.1 Nipponia nippon
TCCATCTGTTACCCCATGGGTTCTGCAGGTTTATCTCACGTATCCTGGCTGGAGAGGGGTAACAGTAAGAAGTACGCAGAGAGGAACCCAGCAGAAATGCCGGTAGTTTGAATCTGCAAGTTTTAAAATGGGATAAAGAAATATTGTTTACAACAGACACTCAAAGCATCATTAGGCTGTGGGACTCAGTACGACACAACATTTGAGGAATCTCAGCACTTCACAGAAAAGAAACTGATGGCCCAAGGAGGCCCCAGCTGTGTTCCCTGACTGCCACTGCCCTTCTGCACCCCATGGCTCGGTTACTGCACCTCCCTTCGCATGTCTGTTTATGCTGGAAACCTTTGGAGGCAAGAAGTGTCCCTCTCCATGGATTGGTAGGGCACCCAGTATGATGGGTTTTAATTTGGTTCCTGGGTGCTGCAGGAATATGGACAAAAACTAAATAACTCAAAAATACGTTTGGTTGGATAATGTGTTTATCTGCAGTTCTAAAAGACACAAATAAATGCTATAGGCTTGTAGATTGAAGTGCCTGATGGAAAGTGGGAAAAGCATTGTCCCAGGGAGCTCACTCAGAGTCACCATCATGGGGATTGATCCCCTTCTGACCCTGCTGCTAATGCCTCTCCCCAAAATACTTTCTCCAGGGACCCTGGCAGAGATGTGTCATGGGTCTCACTCCTGCTGGCGGTCCCTGTGGGGCTCATCTATGGCTTTAGTTGTTCTTTGATCCAGAATGGCCCTTTCCTCAGTGCTGGCACCTTGGGCATTGTCACTCTTGTAGTAGCTGAGACGGTCCTGCAAACAACCATTTCTCTCTGCTGTCCACACTCTTCCTGAAGACCGAATGGCAGTGGTGTCTAGCAGACCCAGCTGAAATGGTGGCTGTCCTTTAGCGGCTGCTGCACTGTGGGAAAGAATAGTCCTCATCCTAAAGAGCAGTAATCTAGACAGGGCAGGTTGTGAAGCAGATTAGAGGACTCCCTCATATTTTCAACTTCAGCAAACAACTGAAGATCAAAATATCTTGGTGAGTTGGAAAAGTACAAATATTTCCCTTTGTGATGTTTGGCATTCTTGGTCTGTTTAGCCTGGAGAAGAGGAGACTGAGGGGAGACCTCATCGCAGTCTACAGCTTCCTCACAAGGGAAGGAGGAAGGGCAGGCGCTGATCGCTTCTCCCTGATGACCAACGATAGGACCCGAGGGAACGGCAGGAAGGTATGCCAGGGGAGGGTTAGGTTGGACTTCAGGAAAAGATTCTTCACCCAGAGGGTGGTGGAGCACTGGAACAAGCTCCCCTGGGAGGTAGTCATGGCACCAAGCCTGACAACATTCAAGAAGCACTTGGGCAGCGCCCTCAGACACATGGTGTGAATTTTGGGGTTGTCCTATGCAGGGACAGGAGTTGGACTCGATGATCCTTGTGGGTCCCTTCCAACTCAGGACATTTTATGATTCTATGATGTTGAAAGAAGTTTTATTTTCTGTTTTTATTTTTTAATGTGGAAAGCAGACAGATTTGGTGAAAAATTCCATTTCATGAAGAGAAAATTAAATTTAAAAAGTTTTGTTGGAACATTTTCAACCTCAGTGAAAGGCAGGAATTCTCGATCATCTCATCCTTTAGGGAACAAGATGTAGACAGGGATGGACCATGAGAGGAGTAAGCAAATGAGATAAGAGATGTACAGAGGACTTGCTAGAGGAGTTTATGGCTGTGAAGAATATGACAAAAACTGAAGCCTCCTGATGTTTTGCTCTGTCCCATTGCCTATGAAATTAACAGCCAGTACATTTAAAACTAATAAAAAGGCTGTTTGTCTTCCCTCTGTGCAGAGCTAGCCTGTATGATTTCTTATCGTCTGGAGTCAGACCTTGCAGTTAGATTGGTAAAAGGGCTGGATAACTTTATGACCGATATTGACATAACATGGGGGTTATCACACCTCTGCCTCAAAGCATCAACCGTGGGTTGCTAGAAGCTGTGACACGGCCAGGAGAAAGGCTCCATCTGTTCGTGTCCTGTTCCTACGCTCTCCTCCGAGCATCACCCCCAGCGGAGACAGCGGTATTAGCTGAGGTGAGTCTCCGCTTCGATCGAGTACTGCCGTTAGGAGATGAGCCGACTGCAGCAGGAGGTCACCCATGAGCTGATCCAGTTCCTCCTGACAGGAGTGCACAAGAAACTTCTATTAACTTATGGAAGGGTTGTCTCGACGTGCTGTAGCAGCAGAGGTGTTACACCAACCGGGATGTATTGCCAGCCTGGTGCAGTATTCTGAGTCTCTCTTTTTTTTCTCTAATAGGAATTGATTTTGATTCCCAGGTAACTCAACCAGTTACAGGAGGGCTGAGGCTAGAGCTGCCTGAGGAGTCACCATCAAAACATTTTACATTTAAGAAGGTGTTAGCAAGAAAAGAAGTACCTGATTTTATTTTTGTTCAGGTGCTCAACATTTACTGAAGGGATGAAATCTACTTTTTTGTAATCCTCAGCCAAAAAAAAATCCAACGTGGAAAACAAACAGCCTCTCCAACAGTCAAGTGTCCTTAAAACAAACAGTCAGTTCTCCTACTTCATGAAAAAGAACAGTGAGGGGTTTGGTTTTTTTTCAATTGATGCTATAAAAAAAAAATATTATTATGTCTTCTCTTCTTATGTCTTTAAAAAAGCTCGGCTTTAATCTCTGTACAGTTCTCCTTTCATGTAGGCCACTGACTAGTCAATTTTGAACTTTGCTTTGAAGACTCAGAAGATGCCAGCACCGTCACTCTGGAGCGGGGAGCCTGGGACAGCTGTGGGTTCCAGCGGATTCCCCAAAGGCCCAAAGACTAAAGCTGGGTGAATAATTTCTTGAATTCTTGAATGGTTTTAATAACTGAAAAAAGAGGTGTTTCAACTTGAAGAGATTTTTTTTTCCCCAAGTCTTTTTCTTACAGATTGAGGTACCATTTTCATTTGCTGTAGGTAAAATGCAAGGACATTCGTAAAGAGAAAAAAACAGTTCTTTGAACTAAGAAAAAGTAAACAGTTTTGCCTGTAAAAAGTCACACTAAATCGTTTATACTCTGACACATTTTCTTTCTCACTGCAACTTAGTGAAACAGCAGTGGAGACCTCTTGCTCTCCCCAAATCTTCATTTTGGTCATTGAATTGGTTCTGTAGCTGTTGACAGCAAAAATTCAAAAATAGGACTGTACTAGAGAAATCTGTTGATCATGTACACGGGCCTCTTTACCGCTGTCTGTGTGGACACAGGTTTGAGATGCTGCAAATGCTGATTTATTTTCCAGACTGTAGCTGGAATTGTCCAGGACTGCAGAGGAGGCTGGTGGCATCCTGACCTGGGCGCTGGAAATTACATACAGGAGCTGGGAATTTGCGGAGCAGGTTTTCCAGTCTAATCACACTATAATCACCTGTAATATGCAACCAATTGCTAATCAGATTGAATTAGCCAACCAATCTAGATAGGCTGGTTTGCCTATGTTTGTCCCATAATATAAAACCCAAGTTTTGTGTTTTGGAGAAAACCTTTGTGGACTGTCCAGTTTAGCATAAATCTCTCTGCCCATATCATTCAAACAGAGCTCTCAATGGCAAAGAAAGCTCACATCTGTCCTCTTGATTGTCACCTGGCTTGTCTGAATTATCTTTATGGGTCTGGTTTGGTTCCCTGCCCACCCCCCAACAGGCTACATGTCCTGGTTTTTATATTCAGAGCTGTTTTGTTTTGGCAACATTTTTCTTACTTCCAAGTGGTTAAAACAGTTTCCTTTATTTAAAGAGCTGTGGGGAGAAAACTTGATAGCCAGGTATTTTGTTATAAATGTCACTAATTAATTAATTTCTCTCTACTGTTTTACTCTCTTTGCTTATTTTAAAAATCAAATTATTTGTGGGTCTGATGTTGGATTCACTTAAGCTGGTGCAAAATCAGGAGTTGCCTCCATTCATGCCAGCAGTAATGTAAAGTTTGAGATTGAAAAAGGAACCTACGTGGCATTTATAGTACTATCAGTGGGGTGCTGTTCAGCTTTGTTTCTCTTCTGTACTGAACTGAAAGTCATGAAGACGACTCGCCTTAAATAATTTGTAAAGGCATTTTTAAGAGAATGCAGAAGAAAAAGCAAGCAGCCTTACTGAGTCTCTTTATTTGAAATTCAAGAATGTCAGCAACCAGCGAACCTTGCTTTATAACTTAAAGATAGAAGTTCTAAGAAGAGAATTATTTTGAATATTTTAAGTAGAGCTGACCAGCTTCTTATTTATATATACAAGCTATTTTTTTATCGCTCTGGCAATACGAGGGTGTTATAAAGGAAAAGTAAATTTTTTTGATGCTCACTGTGAGGCTTTCTTGAGCCACTAGAACGGCACACAGCAGTCTTTTTGGTTTCAAGCAGTCCAAAGTCATGAGCCAGGCCTTGCTCAAAAAATTAAGAGGCTAAAAATCATGGGATTTGTAAAAAAATATTTCAATTTCTTCATTTTTGCCTGGAGTCATGAGGATGTTTCCAAGTCAGGCTTCCAGTTTCTTTTTCCTGCAATCTAAGGATCCAGAAACTTAGTTATGGTTTATTTATTTCTCTGTGACAATACAAAATTTCAGATCATGTGGCTTCCAGAAATGGAACATAAATATCCACCATTATCTATGGGTTTCATGGTAAGAGAAGTATTAGTTTGACATCATAGCTACCTAAACGTAAATGATTTCCACACTTCCTACCTTGTTAATCACATTCTCTTTCAAGGTAGGGTGTCTCCATAAAAACAGACTTTGCAAGTCTCCATGTTCTCCCAGAGGAGCAAAACGAGTATCCCCAAGCTCGAGCGTTTAAGAAATCTGCTCCAAATTACCATACCCAGCAATGTTGTGAAAGAGCAAATGATGAGTTGGGAGAGAGATAGGACAAGACACACAATCGATGTCTCATCTGCTCAAACAAGGTTACGCGTTCCATCTCCGGTTAAAGCAAATGTGATCCAGAACGACCTGGCTGGCGCAGCAGGGGCTGATGTAGACGTGGCCAAGGCAGTGTGTCAGAAAAGAGACTGTCCAGCAGACTAATGATGAGGGCGTTTAGCTGGGTGTTACCACCAGTGATCCCAAGGAACAGGTACCACTCGGGAAACAGAGCTGCAAAAGGGGCCGTAGTTTCCCATGCACAGAGAGAGTTTTTCCAAAAGGGGACTTGGCCTCCAAGATGGATCTGGTGTTGAAATATTCCAGCTGAAGCATGTCTGTCAGGTTAAGGGAACTGTATGTGTTGTCTCATTTCCCTTCTCTGAACAAGTGAAAACCCTGATCAGACTGCAAAGAAGCTGTGCTGGGCATGGAAGATGTTTCAGAGCTGTTCACACTTCATGGTTTCTCTCATGGAGCCTCCCTAATCTTTGTGTCTTTTGCAACAAACATCATCCAAATCTGAAAGGCTTTTTCAGATCTGTTAGTCTGACCTGGGGAATAGTTAGTAGAAAATTCAGGTTGTGGCTAGCTTGGTTTTGAATCAAGAGCCGGCTCAGCAGTTCAAAGACCCCAGTCATCCAACGGTTCATGTCTAGAGCAGTCACGCAGCCCTGGAGAAGGCCCTTGGGTCCACAGCTGTTGAAAAATGTTAACAATGAGAGCTGAAGGGTTTTTCTGGGATGTGCTAAAGGCCAGCCCCAGCCAGCATGGATGCAGATGGTCATTCGGGCTGGGGAGGAGAAGGCAAATGGATATAATGTTTATTACATCTCTCCCCTACACGTAGCTGGTTGTAAAACCGCAGCATCTGAGCCACCCTGGTCTGATGGCTGAAAGCTGCTCTGGCAACGCTTTGTCTTGCTCAGCGCTTGACAATTGACAAAATTAAACTTAATTTAAAAAAACCCAAACCCATGTCTGCTATCAGTGTAAAAATACATCAAACTCATGTACTAACAGTACAGACTGGAGACAGATGCAGTAAAAGGAACAGACATTGGAGGCTGGAGGCAGAGAAGATGAAAGTTCTGCAAAAAGTGGTATATATAAAGCGGATTGATTTCCACCCCCCTCCCGATGCCCAAAGAGATTAAAAAGAGAACAGGATGTGAATTGAGGTACGAGACTGACTGTACTGAAAACATTGTAGTGGTGGGGACAGGTGGAGAGCAAATCAAAGAGTAGCGGACACAATGAATGCGGGTACAACCACGGCCTGGGCTAGAAGAGGTGGGTAGGACACTGCCCATGGCGACATGACCCACCTGAGTTTCTTGAAGAAACAAGTCTGGTGGAATATGAGAGATGGCGTTACACTGCTGTCTGGGTTTGTAAAGACTGAATAAAATGGGAGGAATGAGGAGAAAAGGGGGAGGGCAGTAATATATGTGCATGTGTTCAGGGATGATTTTTTTCAATATCTAGTTCTTGTGATTGCAGAGAAGAGCTTGGTAATATGACCCAAAATGCTTAAGACAGTGCATATTCTTATCTCATGGTTTGGGAATTCAGAGCTTTAAAAGACTCAATTTAACAAATTACTAGAGGACTGAAGGAACTTTTTCCCACAGAAGAGGGCACTGGAAACTATGTCATAAGCTGAACATTGGGCTTTGGGGGATAGCTTGCTGTTATGCTGCTGTTGAATATTATATTCTTTTCCAGGTAATTTTGGATTTCTAGAGATTACAGTCCCAGTAACACAATAGGAAATGAATGGTTTATTCATTATACGGATCTGTGTAATTCTAGACCCGGGGTTACAGTCTCCCTAGAATACATTATAGCTCTTCACAGCACAGGGAGAGAGCTGCAGGCTTGCTGATATCCCTATTTCATCTGCTCTGTGAGACCCAGGTCTTTGTGGCAGCTGATTCAAATATAACGAATCTCAGGAGATTCAGATCTAACTTTGGCAAGGGTAATATGTAGGATTACTCTGGCGGCTTCCTTGGAAATTCGTTCTTTGGCAGGAAATAGGGATCAACATCAAATCTGTAATGAAAGTGTCTACCTTTCTACTCTAGGTGGAACATTTGACTTTGGGCATGCATGACATCGCAATAAATGTGCCTCATGTTCCTTTTCTTTAAAGACCAGCCTTCCTAGTTGGATTTCCTGGGGTGCACGGATGCCCTAGGATGATATCTCTGGCAGGAAGCTCAGCCTCTAGAAAGAAAGGAGTGTGTAAGTCATGGCAGGTCCGAACTAAAAGATTTAACGTGACAAAGCTTCTGGGTCTCGTGATGTCTCAATCCATGCACCAAATCTCAGGACACAATTGTTTGAGTTTTATCTCGGTTGCAGATGGGCCCTGAAATTCTTTCAAGAGCTATTTCAAGATCCTTCTTAAGATAATTCAGCACATTCCGTTAGACGGGAACCAAAAGTGGGAGGGAAGAAAATGCTCGTAGTGTTAAGTCATATCCAAGCCAAAGGCGAATGGAAGAGGACTTTGCATCATACAGGCATATCATAAGTATACAGTAGGCAAATATTCCCTGGCTGTACGGACCCCAGCTGCTCTCAACGTGTTTGTTCAGTGATTATCCATGATTTTCATTTTTGCATCTTTGAGATAAGATGTAGTTTCCATGCTTTAAATTCCCTATTTCAAGTATCATCACTCCCACTTGGCAGAATTATTGACCTAGGTTAATATTATAGCTGCTGAGACAAAGAGCAAAACAATGAGATTATAACAAATGATGAATGTTGGATGAATCATGAAAATTCATCCCTGCCCTAATAAAACATGGGGGGAAACACAATTAAGTTTAATAACTCTAGTGTGTGAGAATCAAAGTTATGAAGGACTATTTATCATGGAGATCCTGACAGTAAATAGAAAATGAAATAATATCCATGATCCATAAGAACGGGGTACTTTATCTGTTTGTTTGTTATTAAATCACCCATCCTCAACCTTGTTCATTGCTTACCCATGATTTTGATGGATGATGACCCATAACCTGCCATTCAAGATGCTACAAAATTATTTCAACCCTTGCAAATACAGGGAGTTATATTTGAAATCACTGGGTTAAATCCCTCACTGAAGGCTGCATCCCTGAAACCTTGCTCTGTGTTGACTTTAGCATTATATACTCAGATAGCGTCATGCTTAACAGGTAATTTGAATGCTGGATTAAATCTGGTATGTCCATACTCTTAGCCAAGAGTGCTCGTAGTAGCAAGGATTCGGGGGTAGAATCTCAATTATCCTTCTCAGCATCCAAGATTTCTGGAGGATTCCCCACAGCGTGGTGCATCTGCAGATGATGACCGCTGGGATTCCTCTGATCAGAGGTAGGTGCCTCCACTGCTCCCCGGTCCTCTCTTTATAGTCGGTGGGGAATATAGGCACCTTATACTGCAAGTCACCCAGATGGATGAATTATGCCTTCCACAGAGCTGTGTGTGTCTACTGCTTAATGGAAGAGAAAACATTGCTCGCTGGGGTATGGGCATTGACCTTGTAGATGTCTGCTGTTAAACGGTGTTAATCCCATTCTTCGTGCTCGTTCCTGCAGGCCCCTTTGCGCAATGGTTGTATGAATATGTGATTAGAGCAACCTTCCCCATGGTATTCAGTGGTTGTGTTGGTGCCCTGGAGAAATGGTGTGAGTTACTTCAGGTGGATTTGAATTATGCAAGAAACCGTATCCATGTCCTGCTAATAAAATGGTTAGAAAGGTACAGATGTGACTTAAAGCTACTTTACAGTCCTTTAGTACTGAGCTCCCTTCTGCTGAACTGAGGACTCCAACAGTGGCCAAATAGCAAAAGTTAGAAGGATTGGGCACTTCAGCGTGGACTACTGGCTTTGCCTTTGCGGTAGCTCCGGCAAATTCCGTCGGGAATGCTCAAATTCATTATCCTTCTTACAGATCTTCTATCCTTCTTCCAGCTGTAGAAGAGCTGAGGGGCTTCAGATACCACCAAGGAGTTCCCAGCATCCTAAATTAGGGCTGAGGCCAGGGAAAAAAATCTCATTGTGGGGTGAATGAAAAGAGCCTGGATGTGGAAGTGAAGCACTTCTGTACAGTGCTGAGCTGCTGTCCTGTGCAAGAGCCACAGAGCAGCTTCCCCCGTCCTGAGATTCACGCAGATTAACGCCATAATATGCCAAGTAGAGAAGCCTGCATAGCACAGTGAGTGGTTTCTCTCTCACACAGCCATTCTCGGTGATTTTAAACTGGATGAAACTGGGAGATTTGTCAGTAGTCCTCTGAATCTGAATTTTCCTCTCCATTTGGTACTTGCAGCTCCCTTTAATAAAGAAGAGGCAGTTAAAAGCATCCAGGACCGTGACTTGAAAAGATATGTTCCCTCAACAGGCATTGCTATTGATCTGATCAGAGTAGCCAGCCACTGCCTCTTTGGAGAGAAGCCTCTGGCTGCAGTGATCTGTGTTGCAGTTAAACTTCCAACTGTGCACGAATGGAGAGCGGGATCTGCCCCTCTTGTTTCATACTCTGTTTTCACAGCTATAGCTATTGCCAGAAATAGCATGGGCACACGATGGCAAAAGCCCAACTGCATTGAAGTCAGGGATGTCACAGAAATTGGGATTTCATCAGCACTGCTTGGTTCAGCTGAACTCCTGGGGAGTCGCTGGAATAATTCAGGCCATTTAGGAAACCTGTGCATTTACATACTGCCTGTAAACTCTGTACACATCAGGTAAAGAAAAGATGCCCTTCTGTCTCTCCTGCGTTATCAGTGTGTTTTCTGTAATTTGGCCATTAGGTGTTACTTCTGCGTTTGCACCTTCAGGCAACTGCTGGGGACTCGGTGCACCACCTGCCACTGTCCCAGGCCACCAGCCGTGCTGGTACCAGGTACAGGGCCATGCTTTTCCATGTCAGGTTGTCCCTGTTGCTGTGCCTAGACGTTGGGCAGCCACTCCTGCACTGATACGGAGCAAACAGATGCAAACCAGTGCTGCCCTGAGGTGGAGAGAGGCAGTGGCATGCCAGAGGAAGGCTCTTTGAAACTGGGGGATGTTCTGTATTCATGTTATTCCATATGCTTTCAGATCACCACAGCTGCCTTTGTACCAGGGTAGAAATTTAAAACAGCCCTGAGTGGTATTGTAGCTTTCCAGGTCCCAGCAACCGCTGAATATGGAAGAGCAAATGTTCTTCATCCTTGAGCAGAGGATGAAATCTGCCCCTGAATAAAGTTTGCCTTGAACTCTGCTTCCCCTGTTTTATACTTCATCTGGGGTTTTGGGTGGTTGGTTGGTTGGTTGCCTTCCCCCCCCCCCCCTTCACGCACTAAGTGTTTAATGAGCGCTCTAAGCATTCAGGCATCATGAAGTTTCAAAAGTTCTCATGTTCAATGCATTTAAAACCCAAATCAAATGAAAAAAAAAAATTACTGCTGGAAGGCAAATCCATTTTACTCTGTCATAAATGACCAGCGTGACATGGAAAACAAAGGATCTTGATGAGTGGAGCGGTTGAGAAAATAGCAGCAGGGAGATCTTACTTGTGGAAGTCACAGATGGGAGAAATAATTTACTTGTATTCTGATTAACAACAACAGTAACAAAAGCTGCACGCACAGCTTTTCTGCCTGCCCTCCCATCCCTTAATACAGTAACTCCTGATAATATTTCATTGCTTAGTCAGCAGTTCCTGGAAGCGACGCCTTGGCCCACCTCAACATCGAGGACTTCAGACCTGACTGTAACTGAAAAAGAGTGAAGGAGCTGAAAACTTCTACATCTTCCAACTTCTGGAACGTGGCAGATTTATTTGAGTGAAGTTACCTGCTATACACATGGGTAAAATGTGTAGATGGCTAAATGTCCCTGCTGAACAAGAAAGTCAGAGCTTAGATTTGGCTTGCACAAGCTTGCCTGTCTCCCAGTAGAAAATGTCTCCTTAAAAAGATCAGGGATTCAATATAACACTGTGTTGGGAGCAGCCAGAGCACTCACTCACGTACTGATTTTTTCTGGGGCTAATTGTCTTGTCAGAGTCAGAAGTGATACAGCTGGGTGGGCAGACCTTTCTTTTATTTATTTTTCTTCTCCCTTTCTGTCTCATAGAGAGGAGTGTCTCTGCTCCACTGCATTTTCGCAGCTGTCTCCAGGACTGAAGTGGCCTTTTGTTCTTCCAGGATTATATATTGACCTTCCTTTCTCGCTGCGCCAAGTCTCGCCTGCATATGGCTTCACCTCTTCCAGCCTGAGGACTGCTCTTCTCCTGTACAGACCCTAATGTCCTTGGTTTACACAAGTTTTTGAGTACTTTTGCAGAGTCACTTGATGGAAAACTTGCATGGCCAGAGCAGGGCAGCGAGGCTGGGGCAGGGGCTGGAGCGGAGCGGCTGGGGGAGCTGGGGGGGCTCAGCCTGGAGAAGAGGAGGCTGAGGGGAGCCCTCATCGCTCTCTGCAACTGCCTGAAAGGAGGCTGGAGCCGGGGTGGTCGGTCTCTTCTCCCCAGGAACAAGCGATGGGATGAGAGGGAACGGCCTCAAGCTGCGCCAGGGCAGGGTTAGGTTGGATATTAGGGAAAATTTCTTCACGGAAAGGGCTGTCAGGCCCTGGCCCAGGCTGCCCAGGGCAGGGGTTGAATCTCCATCCCTGGGGGTATTTAAAGGCTGGGTAGATGTGGTGCTTAGGGACATGGGTTAGTGGTGGACATGGGTTAGTGGTGGCCTTGGCAGTGCTGGGTGAGCGGTTGGACTTGATGATCTTAAGGGTCTTTTCCAACCTCAACGATTCTGTGATTCTATGAAAAAGCCATTTGGGGAGAGAGGAAACCCTCCTCAGAAACAAGTGACCACAACGACCTAAACACCGTCGTGAATATTATCCTTTACCCCGACCAGGTTTTTATTGCTTGCTGGTCTTGTCACATAGGCTCAAATTGATTGCCAAACATGCAGCTGTCATAATTGGGGTAAATATCCTACATCACTTTTTCTCAGCAAATGGAGCTTTGTCCTCAGGCTGGAGATCTGTACTGTTTGAGATACTTTTGTCTGGCTCCACATCCCTCATTTGATTAATATCTCTGGATATTGCTTCTGCTTGCCTTTGTAGCAATTTCTTTCATGCTTCTTTGCAAATAAAGACCGTATATTTATATCCTTACAGCCCTGCTTGACTTGGGAGACTATTAAGAAGTGACATCCCCTTTCATTTTTGATCTCTTGCTCCTGTCAGAGAAGAAACAAGTGAGCTGGGAGGAAGTCCTTGAGTTTCATGATGCTGGTAATCAGTAGTGATTTCTCCAGGTTATCTGTGATAGCTGTGCATCTCTTAGGAGGACAGGTTAAGAGTGTCTGACATGACAGTGAAATGAGTTGTGTACTGCTGCGAAGACTTTCTTTGCACAAGTTCAAACATTTTACACCTGATCCATTTCTGCATGCCCAAGATCAACAGTAATGATTTATCTTTTCCCACTAAATCTCGATTAGGTTTCTCTCTCCTCATTTCCTATGATTAATCAATGAACCATTACCTCCTTCCTTTCCTATGTTCATGCACTGGGGATGTTGTTGCAAGCTAATTCCCATGCTGACAGTCAGCTGGCTGTCAAAAGGCTTGAAAACTTTGGATCATAAATTTGCCGTGTCAGATGTTTGACCTGAAGAATTTGTGTAGCTGGGCAAGTTGGCTCGCGGACCTCCGATACTGGGGGTCTGCTGGGAGATGCGTGATGTGGCCTCTGCACATTCCGTCTTTCAGCAGCTGTGTTTGACATCCAGAAAAACAGCAGCGCTGCTTGTTTCATAGATTTGTTTCAACCCATATTGTACAAAGTCCTTTAAGTTCAAACCTCTTTCCACTAAATCTAAAAATGGTTTCACCCTCCCTTTTGTCTATGGTTGATCAGTGAGGCTTTCTCTCTCCTTTTCTGCATTCGTACAGTTTGGAACCGGTGACATCTAGGAAAGGAATCAAGGAAAACTATTCTAACAGCAATATTTCAGAAATTCCAGATACCTAACATTGTTTGATAAAACATCACCCAGAACAGCAAAACTAACTGTCCATTTTGACACAGACTGTCCCATTAGGCATTGGGTTTTCAGTATCAATCCCTTTAATGCTTATTAAAATGAATGTAATACAAAGATCAAGGGATGAAATACGAAGTATAACAGACATGAAATAAATATAGATAATAAAACAGAAACGTATGAAATACCTTAAATGTACTCTGTATCCAAGCAATGCTTGTAGTTACGCCAGGTTCTGTGGGATCACCACTGTTTGATCACAGCGAAGAGACTAATAATTTGTTCTTTGTAGTGAAAAGTCTGCTCAGTACAGTTTTTATTGAATATCCACTTCCCTGGGTTGAGAGGGGACTGTCAGAATTGCGGTGCTTTGAGAAAGTTCTTTGCAAACTTGGGACAAATGAATAAAGACTTGCACAGAAGCGGCAGAGCAGCGTGAGCAAGGTGAGCGGGATCGTCTCCCGGATAACACGGTCTCATCCTGAGTAGAATCTATAAAATGACACCGACAGCTTTGGAGTCAGAGCTTTGCCCAGAGAAATCACTCTTCTCCCAGCTTCTGCCCTTCTCCAAGGGAAGCATAAAGCCAGGAGCAATTGTTGAGAAGCAGGCAACGTTTCCAAACACGTTGCTACTGACAAGGTACTGAATGAAGAGTACATCCCTGCAGTCAAACTGAATCAAAGACAGAAGCTGGAAAAAACAGCCTGCTGGCTCTGTTCCCTTAAGACCCACACTGGTTTTTTTTGTCCCTTGGGGATCAGCTGAACATGAAATGTTCCTCTTCACATCTTGTTGGGGTTCTGGCTGTGATTCCAGACTTTGGGATATCTGTACCTGTGCCCAGGTCCCCCTTTCGCAGACAGATAACCACCAAGCTGTAGTGAGCCGTTCCATACTGTCTGCTTCCAGGTGCTGGTAGTTGTGACCATGACTACAGCTAATTTTCATTAACCTTTCGTTAACCTGTGAACCTTCGTTAGCAGTTACTGAGCAAGGCAATGTGAGACTCAGCATGAGCTAATCATCCCCTGTTACCTCAGGTTCTGGGGGAGATTCAGAAATTTTGCTGAATTTTGGGATGCTGCAGCCTTACAATGCACCTTCCCAAAGGAAGCAAGTCCAAAGCGTACACGGGTACGTCTGTGTTAGCTTTAGTCAGGACCGAGGGACTCCAGTGTAGCTTTATTACAGGCAGTGCCTTCCTCGGGGCAAAGTGGAGGTGACTGCAGTGTGCAATGACAAAGAGGAAGGTGGGGACCGTCAGACACTATTCATAAAGGTAATCTTAAACAATTTTTTAGCAAGCGATAGGGTAGAAAGATCCTCAGACACCTTTTGCTTAGTGTAATCTCGGGAGACGATGCACAATCCTCTTTTGAGTACATTGCATTAAACCATGGACCAGTGCCTACAAAGCCGCGTTGTGATTTCCTTTATGTCTTTTTTTCCTCCCTTTCTCAAATTAGAATTATCTAGAGAAGCTGTAACCTTAAGCAAAACTTAAGCATTTAAGTGCTTCATCAGACAGGAGGGTGTCCCAGAGGATGCCACAAGGAGAGAATCTTATTAAAGCAAATACTCTGTCCCTACAAGAGCACTTGCTCTGTAGTAAATTCCTCTCCTAAGCATGCTACGGCGCGCTCGTGGTTTCCTAATTATACAGCAGAAACTTTCCCTACCACACCTTCCAAAATACACTCTTGTCTTTCGTTTGTGATACACCCACAGCTTTTTAATCAAATGCTTGTCATTGTCTGTCTTTTTTTTTTTTTTTCAGTCTTTAAGATGCATTTAGATTCTCTCCAACTTCTCTTACAGCCACAGGAACTAGAAATCTAATTTCTTGGATGCGCTAACACCTGCATATAATCACAGGACTCTGAAAGCTGATGCTTTAAGGGCCGTCATCACCAGCTATTGCAAAGCAGGCAAAATCTGGTGGTTTTTTTCATTGTTGTTGGTTAACCACAGCTTCCCGGCATGTTCGTCCTGCCATCTCTTCCTAGCTGGCTCCTTAAAACGAGCTGGTTTGGAGCCACATCAGTTGGGTGCCTTGGCCCATCTAAAGCCAGGTAGTGGGAGGGTTGTGGATCCCCGCGGGAATGTGTGCCAGCAGGCGCAGCCTCACGGGAGGGTGTCGGAATCCCTTCCCAGCCCCTAGAATTTGGCTAGAGGGAAATCATGGGAAATACTATTTAGGGCTTTATTTTTACCCTTGTTTCGATCATGCTGAGCCAAATTATAGAAGCAATGTGAAAATCAGGCAGTCTTTATTCTACTGCACGCATTGAGTACAGTAGCAGCTTTTTCCATTAACTCTTAAAATCTCTGCTAACTTTTCAGAACGGCTTCTATATTTTTCAATCATTTTTTCCAATTTTTCATTATTGTTTTGTCCCTTCTATAAAGAAGGATGAAAATTAAAACACATAAAAACTTCAGTTTCTGCAGTATGGATCTATTGGTAGATAAAATCCTGCTACAAATCATTAATTCAAGATGTAGTTTGAGATGCTGTTGTGACGATGCCGCTGTGACATTGAGGCACAGACAGTTCATGGGATTTTCAGTCTAGCACAGATAACTAACACCAGCTAACCGGCTGTCTAGCCAGCTCTGGATGTATCACAGGGCAGCTGAAAATTTGACTTTCCAGAAGGGCTTCCATTTATGAAGTGCAGATGAGACAAAATTCTGCTCAGAGGAGTCTCCAAGGACTCCTGGTCCCTCCAGCTAAATTCCCTCATCTTCCCCCCATCTGTAGCCTGAACAGAAAGCTTCTGTTAGCACCTGGTTGCCCTTTTTTTGAGAATGCTTTGAAATCTGTAGCAGAATTGTTCTGAGGATGAACTTGCATAGAAATTCATCCTCTGGCTGGTATGGCTTAATAAAAACCAGAAAACTTGCATTCGATTTGATTTTTTTCCCCTTATACACACACTTTTCTCAATATCAGTGCCGCACTGAAGTCCTTCAGTCTCTATCTTCATTTCCCTCAACCTTTTCCCAGTATCATTTCTTTTCCTGGTCTGGTTTATGTATGGAGGCTCTACAGGGGGAGGGAATGGCTCTTCAGACAGAAAAGAGGCATTTTACAGTGATGGATGCTGTGATTGGCAGGGTGCGTTCCAGTGTTTTGCGAGACTATACTCTTACTTGATTTCATCCTCCTTCAGATAACAGAAAATCACAGAAGCCACTTCGCTTTAACTGCAGAAGAACAGCCGGCCATCTCTCCAATCAGGACACGCAGGGAAGACCTGCGCTGGATGGCTTTCTTAACAGAAGGCTACGCAAGATCTTAAAATGTGGGCTTTGTTGTGTTAATTACGCTGTTTATCTGAAATGGTGCATTAAAATGTACTTCTATAAGTGTGTGTATATATATCTCACCATGATAGTCATATTTAGAGAAAATGAATTAAGGAGAAAACACTGTAAAGACCTGTGCTGCTATATAAACACTGTAATGAGTGTTACCAGCGGTAGCTGTAGATGAATCGTACTGTAGATCACGGACTCACTAATTTGCAAAGGGCCAGAGGAAACCTTCTGGGCAGGGTGGGCACACGTCCAGATTCCTGTCTGATGTCCTCTCTTTGGGCATGGGTGGGACAGAGCTATCTGGGGGTCCAGACTCCAGTCTCCAGGTGGGCAGAGGTAGAAACGGGTGCTTTGCCGCGCAATGCTCGAAGCTGCTTTTGAAGCAAAGGCAACAGGCTGGGGGAGCCCTCTTGGGTGTCAGACTGGTGGCAAGGGCTGGCAGCAGCAGCTTCTACCCACTGCTGTGGCGGGGCAGGTTTCACCTCAGTATAATGCATTATTTTACCTATATTTTCTGAACATTAGTACTCCTGAATAGTGCTGCGGGGATCCTGGAGTGCCGAGCCCAATGTGAATATACTGTAGGGGGGAGCTGGTGCCTGCAGGAGCTTGGACTTTGATCAGCCAGGCAGCAAAGGCCAAGAGGAGGCAAGGCGATGCTCTGCGGGGCAGCGGCAGGGCTGGCTTTTCAACCGGTCTCCCTTTCCCCTTGGTGCCTGCTTCACACCGCTGTTCTTCCCTGGCAGATTAAACCTCTCTGAAAGAGCTCTGAGCTAAGCAGGAACATCGTAAGGGGATGTGAGCATCTGCAGCTGAAATTCATTCTGGCTGAAGTCTGGCCTGTTCTGAATTTCTCTCTCTCAAACCTGTACACTAAACTCCCTGCTCTTGGAGGCCAGCCCTGGAGCTCACCAACATCACGAGAAGCCCTTCAGTTCATGATACAGGCACTGACATAGGCGCACAGAATTCATTTTTGAACAATTCAGTTCAATATAACACAGTTACAATAATTGTTACAAAATTCAGTTATAACACAACCAGGATTTCAATGGCTGGGTCTCATGTGAGCTACGGGATAGAAGTCATGCAGTGAGAATGAGAGTGAGAGAACTTAAATAACGTTACTACTAATAAAATAAGGAATTAGTTTGCATTTCCACCTTCCATTCTCTGAAAGAAATGCTCGAATTGGACTGACACACTCCCCTGAATCTTGCAAAAATGTAGGAAATAATAGGCAAATATAAGAAGTTTAATATCATGGCTCTGTTCCCTGCTATGAGCATTTTTTCTGCTGCCTGTATTAGAAGACGAGGCTTTCCCTATCTGTAGTCAAAGAGAAAAATACTTTCTTCAGCAGCTGACTTAAGAGTATTTGAGTAAATCATACGCGGATCTGATATTACTAGCCAAGATTTGTAGACTTCTGTGGGTTTGGGCAATTACATAGAAGTAAAAAAAACCAAAACCTGCTTTTTTGGTGATTCTCTTATTCAGTTGAACCACCAACCGTTTGAGGTCCATCCGTCACAGCAGCATGCTCTGTTCAGATAATTATGCAATGCAAGGAGAAACCATTTGAGCTATAAATCTGAAAATGTGGGCTAGGTAATATGATCTGCAGGTAAATTAAACTTACTTTGAATAGCTGAGCTGTACATAATAATAAATGCTGGATAAGGACAGGTGAATAATAAGAAATAAGCAGCCAAAGCTCTTTCTGGAAACTCTGGTGCAAGAAGTTTTCTCCCTTGCTTCTGAGACAAGCAGCAAATTAAAGCAGGGTCACGCCAGCTGGTACCAATAATCGGGTGTGTGCTGGTGCTGGAGCAGAGGATAAAATGCCTCCACCCAGGGCACCTGGGGGCTCTGAGCTGATGGGGAGATGAGCTGCTACTCAAGGCTTTGCTCTGGAGGGGGCTTCTGAAAACTCTGATGTGGTAGCCCTCTTTTAAGGAAGCCAGGAGTTTTAACCTGACTGTGTGACCTGCTTACGCACTACAGAGAAAGGACCTAAAAGCTGCTTCTGGAGATCTGAGGTAAGGACGCAGCTGCTGGCCCATTGCTTGGGGGATTCCTCCTTTGGCTTCAGGCTTTAAGAAAGTTTCTGGATGCAGCTGGGACAAATCCTCATGGGGTTTAAGTTCCCTTAGGAAGGCCAGTTGCTCGAACAGCAGAGGAACCTTGATTAGAGATGTCAGGAGGGGGCAATTGCTATAGAACTGCTATAGAACTGCTTCACGTTGCAATTGCTGAGGAGTTGAAAATAGCTGCAGCAGATGGTGAGGGTGCAGATACAGCTACTGAGTCTGGCAGGCACTTTCATAGCTAAAACACTTTCTGGTCACCCAGCTAAAAATGGTTGTGTGAGAATAAGACTCTTCCAGGGAGCATCAGCTCCTAGGGGAGCAGCAAAAGGCAGCGCTCCGGCTGTGCAGGGGTGCTTGGGTGAGTACAGTTGCATGGGCTGCTTGTCCCTTCGTGCTGTTGCCCCCAAAATGTGATTTCTGATGAGTCTACCTGGGAGCGGGGAAAGAAAGTGCGATGTGTAAGTGGAGAGACAAGGTACAGAAGTCTGCGATCTCGTGGGGGTTTGAAGTTTGGGGTCCCTACCCTCAGGGCATCCCTGGCACTTCTCAAAATAGCCGTACAGCTTTTTCAGGGTTCTGTAGGTACCAATACGATGTAGACTCCTGTTTTTCTGGCAAAGTGAGGTGCAAAGCTGTTTCCCGAAAATAATCCTGTAAATCCTGAACTGCTGGAGAGCCTTGCACTGGGGGAATCCTGCTGCCAGTGGGGGCTGAGCCTGAAGCAAAGATAGACAAAATGCATTAGCATAAAGCCCTTTTCACCGAGGATGTTTTACCTTGGTTTTGTTCAGGGGTATTAGCACATAGGAAAGCTTTTTTTTTTTTTTACGACGGATCAGCTGATGCCTGGTAACTTGCTAAGCTACAGTAGCTGTATTTCATACCTGAGTCTTTGTATTACCTGAATGTTTTTCCAGACCTCCAGCAGGTCATGGGGAAGTGATAATAGCATTCACGTGGTGCCGTGCACACTCTGCAAGTGTGAAGTTCAGATTTAGTAGCTGTAACCCTAATCTTGTAATAAAAGGCACCTGGACATGAAGCAGTCCTTTGGCTTCAAATTGCAGTGCTGCAGTAAAGATGCCAATTTAGCTCTGGTGAAACAGTTTTGCTTATCACAATACTTAGAGTATTCCCTGCAGCTATTTATAGAAAACAGCAAGTCAATGGGTAACATTATTGTCTGTAGATAACTGGCAATTTAACAAGAAGTCTCCTCTATGGAGAACTTGAATGCTTTTGTGGCATTTGAGGCCTTTTTATCCTATGGAATTGTCCCTGAGAACAACGTGTGTCATCTGCCAGCATCCTCTACTTAGGAGGAGGAAGAAAATAGCCTGCGATGTACAATGAGGTGCTACCGACTCCCTTTCCCTACTTCTCTTGGGACAAGGTAGAGATAAGGTTATTTCTACCTGCTGGTTTCCTAGCTAGAGGGCGGAGTACGAGATGTAGTAATAATTTCATGTATAGTGTCTGGCAGGCTGAAATTCCTCTTGTTGACTATTGGATTTGTACTCCCATTTCCGTGGAAAATACTGATGTGCGAGTCTAAAGTCAGACAGCAAGTCAGGAAGGGTCTCTGAAAAAGGATTTTGCTCATAAAGGAACTGCTTTCAAAATTTCTGGGTTAGGGTAAAATGGAGTGTCTCAGTTGCTGCACAAGTGCCAGGTTTTCTGGATGTGAATTGTTGTGATAATTAACTAATGGTCTGCGGGATGGCAGCCCGGGGCTTCCCAGCTTTGAGGCTGAAAAGGAGGAGGAAGAAACTTTCCTACCAAGAGGAGTAAGGGCAGCAAGGAAACAGTCTTGCCTAAGGAGGCTTTTAACTACAGCTTTGGGACCGAGCTGCGAGTCCAGCCCAGCCTGCAAGCCCGCGCACGCCCGCCGCGCTGCCGTCAGCCTGCCCTGTTCCCCGGGCCGGGGCTCAGCATCCTCCCCCAGAGTCTCAGCGATGCCTCTCCAGACACCTCCATGTGCTACCCCTTAATGGGTCAGGCTGCAGAGCGGCGTGGATAAAGTTCACTGACATAATGACCTTTTCTCCTCATCTGGCATTATTGTCCTTCTGTGGTCAGGTTGGCAAGGTCGCTGGAAAGCACCGGTTTCCTTGTTAGATCAGGACTGATCCTGTACAGTGACTTTGAAAAGGCGGCACTGCTGCTGATCCCTATTCCCACCTCCATATGCTGCTGTCTTCTCTGCTGTCGTTACTGCTTGGGACAGGCTTTTCAAATAGCCTGTGTAGTTTAGGAGTGTGAGGCTGTTTGGCTCTCACGCCAGCCCTCTCTCTAGTATTGGCTAGTTAAGGGGTTTCCAAGCCCTAATCACTGAGGCTACTGTTAATGTGGTCATTGCAAATGATAAAACCAACCACAAAAACATTTTCGAAGAAAGAGAAACTTGTTCGTGCTCGGTGTCACGCTGAGCCTTTGGCAGCGTCTCCCCTGTCCCTGCTGCGGGGACCAGCAGGATCAGCTGTGCAGCCCTGTTTGGGGGCTCTGCAGCACCATGTTACCCTTCAGCTTGCCATAGTATCAGTGCCCTGAGGGATGTGGATTTAAGTGTGGTGTTTGGAGACAAACCTGTGAGGCAAAGAAAGCCTAAATTTTAATTTGCCTAGACCCAACCAGCTGTTAAGAAAGTATTGGAGAAAGAAGGCAGTGGGCAAGTGGCAGGGGTGGGGAGGGAGGAGAAGTCTGGAGCTGAGGCTATGCGGATGCAGGGATTCCCGCAGCATGGAAGCTTGCTCATGAGAGGTGTCTGGGGGCAGCCTGCGCAGCGCCAGCAGGTTTCTCCCTTGCACCAGAGAAGCAGGAATCTGTCACTGCCGGGGCTCTCCAGTTGCTGCTGAACCTCCCCGGGAGAGCAGAGGAAGGGATGCTGATCCTACTGGGAAACCCTCCCACACGCAAAGACTGAGGCATTGCCTGAACTTTCTGTTGGTTTACATCCTTGTGACGCTGAGTAGGATGTAATTTGATGTAGGTACTGCTAAGACCCTGCTTTGGAGGAGCTGCAGGTTGTGTGTGATGGGCTCTCCCAGCCTGGCAGTGGAAGGGAGAGGCACGAGTCCCGCACGGAGAAGCGGCACCCCCCGGTCAGGACGTCCCGGCCCTGCGCGAGGCAGGCAGCTCCTGTGGCGCAGGCTGGGGAGCACCGAGGTGCGTTCTCGTTGCAGAACCAAAGCTGTGAAAGCCTGGCTAGGTGGGGAGAAGCAGGTCTTACTGCAACCCGTGCCTTTTTCATTAAAGCAAAGGAAATAAAGAAAATTAGCAGCCTGAAGTGGCTGTTTGTTGTTGGGTGGTTTATATTAATTGAAGATTTCATAAGAAATCAAGTGTCAGAAAGCTTTTAAGGAGACTGTATCAAAGCTTGAGTTTCAAGTGCCACTTCAGATGGTGAAGTGATGGGTAAGCAGTTGATGTGGCTCTTTTCTGAACACACGAGGAGCCTTGTTCATGGTAACAGGATTTGTGGAGATAAATTGCCAGAGTGTACCTGCTGGTGTTTGAGCTGCATGGAAACTAATGTGACTCTTGGACCTAGATGAATTTGTGGTAAAGCCTGTGACTGGGTATGGCTTAAGTCCATCCTTCTTTGGAAATCATGAAGGACACCAAATGTGGCAAAACAAAGGTCCCTGTGGGTTCCTGATGTTATTGGCAATAGGACTTTTTTTTTTTCCTCTCCAGATACTAACTGCCACATAAGTAGTGGGGAGTACTGATGGAGCAGGATATGGAGCCCTCTGACCATCGAGCAATCCGCTTGTCCCGTTTGTGTGCTCCTTTGTACGGGTGCTTGGAGTAATACTTGCTGATGCTCAAGATCTGCCTCCAAAGCACAAGACTGACTGTTGGCCTGAAGGCTATTTAGTTAAAACAGTGATTCCAGTAATTTCATCATCTTAAAATTAAGCCTCAAGGATGTCTTACTGGCAGCTGGGTTGGATTCTTAAATGATCAGGGAGTGAATATGGTCTAAATACCTTGACCTGCGTAGAGGCAGGCAGGTGAATTAGTTTTCTGTGGAAAGAATAGTTTTCCTGTGTTGGGTCTCTGCATCTGTTTTTCAAACAGTAGGGCTGAAATTCAAGGAACATGGCAACTAGCTCTGGATCCTGTTCTAGTGCTGGTCACCCCCTTCCCAAATGGCTATATTTTAGGGATGGTGGGTGACTGCAGGCGGCACACTTCCAGCTTTCAAACCAAGGTTCCCCAGAGTGTTAAACTTCCTCGGAGAAGATAAGTCTCCATGGAGAGCTCTCCTTTTTTTGGAGGAGAGCTGTTACAACAAACTCCGTGGAGCTGCTGCAGGGATGGCTGTCGTGCTCAATTCATGCTTTGCCTCTCTGGTTGCCATTTGAACTACAGTGATAAGGGGAGGGTGTCAGGACTGCAGGGATTTTTCTATACTGAACCATAAATCCCTTCTGTGGCCATCATCATGCTGCATGACTGCTCCATTTAAGCTGCACTTGCTCATCTAGCATTTGTCCCTCTGGACTTAGCATTTTACACTTGTCTGCATTAAATTGCATTTACTGGCTGAGTCACCTAAAAGATGCAAATCCTCCAGAATCCGGGGGTATTGTGCTTGCTCTCGGTGGGATGAGTAGGAGAGTGCGATATAAACATATTCTTTCTTTCCCAGCTCTTCGGAATATCTTCTGACCTAAGCTATGAAAAAAACACCCGAAGGTGTCATTGGGTTTTTTACATTTACTTGAATGTGAACAAATCCACAGCATCTTCTGGGGCGTAGATCCCACTCAGAACTCAGCTGTAAATCCTGTCTGGGCTCCAGTCTTTGCTAGGGATTTTTTTTTTGCTTCTATCGCAGTACCCAAAAGGGAAGCCTGTTGTACTAGTCTCTGTAAGTATTCACTGTACGTGATTCCTCCACCTCAGGAGGCTGTAATCTAACTAAATCTGGAAGGATTAGCCTTGATTTGCAGGTGGAAATCTGGGACTAAGCAAGCCAGCAGCTTGCCTGGGGTTGTGTGGCAGCTTTGCAGGATTGTTAGTTTAATACTCGCTCAGGTAGCTGTGTATTGCTGGCATGGGTTGCAAAATAGCTTGAAGAACAGGTAGCTCACTTGGAGACCATGTTTTACGCCATCCAGCAGTTCCCAGTCTATCTGGACTACCCACATAAGTGTTGGGCTAGTCCTAACTGCGGAGGCAGAAGCGAAGTTGAGAACTGGGGGATTCAGAGTCTGGTTCCACTGTTGCCTTGAAATGATTGAGAGCTTTATAGCTTATGGATTTTGGATTACTGATGTTGGACTACATGGCTGCCACACATTTTCATGCCTGAAACCTAGACTGTCTGAGGACGAGTGAGATTTTTGATTTAGCATCAGCTCAGTGTCCAGGAGTAGTTAAAAAAGATGATCAAATGTTAGGCAGTAGAAAATGAATAACAAAATAGAGTACAACCTTGTATCACTGTAGAAATCTAGGGTTTGGTCACACTTTGAACCTCTTGTACAGTTCCTCTTCCCACATCTGTAAATAGGAATATTAGCTCAGGAAGGGAAGGACAAGAAGGATGACTATGGTCTGCAGTCGTTTCATTCTATAAGAGCCATCTAGGCCATCTAGTCAGCTTGGAAAAAAGAGGACTTTGGGGGTCAAGGTGTCCTACAGGTGCCTGTGATGGAGCTCTGCAGAGCCAAGTGTGGTCTGGAGGTGTTGGACAGCAATAGCTGTTCTCTTCTAGCACAAGAACTGGGAGCTATTGAATGAAGTTATAGGAGCCAAGTGCAAAACAGGCACGAAGCAAGACCTGTGGAGGTGCTTGTCAAAAAGGTGGTGTGCACGCAACAACTGCATACGGGCTGGAGGACAACGGGGCAGCGTTTTGAGGGAGAGCCGTTTGGGATCCACTGAGCCGGGAGTTTATGCCTCAGCCATTCCCTGCAATATGATAATTGTGAAGCTCCTTAAGACCTGTCAGAAAGCTGGTGCTCACTGCAATATGATAATGATAAAGACTGGGATATGGATAATGTGTGAATGTGGTTTTAACAGGGCTGGGGTCTGCCCTAACACAGGGCACCCTATGCACTGTCGGGTTGTTTCTCCCCTTGCTGTAGGGACCATTGGTGCATGGCTATGTTAGCAAGTCTGTTAAATAACATTTTCCAGAACCGACTCCTCCCCTCCTCCCCCCAGCCATGGAGTTGTTCTTTCTGTCTCATGAGGATTGCATAAAGCAGCTCTGCACTTTCTGACAATAACTTGCAATTCTTAATCACTCCTAGTAATTACAACTTTCTCTGGTTTATGCCTCCTCAACTCTAGCTGAAGACAGGAGCTGTTTCATATTTAAATAGTATTATAGCTGGATTGCTCTCCTGGGGAGCTGCTCGTCTTGAAGGCTGAGGTTTAATTCTCTGCACCACTAATTAGATCAGGAAAACAACTAGGAAGATGTAAGCAGAAGGTTTGTAGGGGTGTGTTAACAAACATGACTTCTCTTGCTTTAAGAGCAGCATAGTTGGCCTGCTGTGATTCAGAAGCATTCATTTCTTGGGGAGATAGAGGAGGAAGAGAAAGAACTGGGTTTTTATCCCTAGGTGTTGCTTCTACAGTAGTGCAGGAAGGGAAGGAAGTGGGAAGTATATGTCCGAAGGTTACACTTGATTTAAAGGCAGGGAACTTCCTTGGCTGGGAGAGACCTGACAGAGCTGGCAAGGGAGGAGGTCGTGACTGCAGTTTCATCAAGCTTTTACTTTGAAATTGCTCTCAGTGATAACAGGAGACTTCAGTTTGCCCCATGTAGACAGATTAAATGTCATGACAGTTTGTTTAAATGTGTTTAGGCACCAGGATTGACGGCTCCTTGGAGCAGTCAAGCAGAAAACCCACAAGGGACATGTAACTCTGCTAGTTGTAAGCTGTATACAGGACCTAGCTCAAGAGGTAACTACGAAACAGCCATTCAGTTGTAGAGACCAAATGTACTCAAATTCAATGCTTTAGAGTAATGAAACAGCAAAAAAATCCATTAAGGAAGCACCATTGATGTGGTTTTCCTTTTTGAAGTAGAGAAAGCTTGTTAACAGGGAATGAGGAGGAGGGGCAGAGGGTAAAAGGCTTGCAGGAGGCTTGGAGACTGTTTAAAGACATTGTGTGAGCAGTTCAGAGTAAATGTTTTACCACCGATCAAAAACCATAGCTAAAATACTTCTAAGAGAACAGCAGTGTGGTTAAACAGCAGAGTAATGGATGCTTTTAGAAGTGGAGGGAAAAGCATACCCCTTAAAGAAACTGAAGGCTCTTAAGGGACTTAACCCATTGATGTTATCCAACGATGGCTAAAAGCTAGAAAATAAACAGATGAAGTTATTCACGAGGTAGTTAAAATGCAAGCTGAGAGGAATTGTGGAAGATGTCCCAAGGCTACATGATGAGCAAGAAAATATCCAGTGTTTACGGAGTTGCTTTTTTCCTCCCCTATTTGTGTTACTTTTATATGCGAGGGTTTATTAAGCAGAGTAGGCCTCATCAGTATGGGGAAAAAGGATGATTTTAGTGGAGGGCAGGTGATGATGATAATATGGAACTTTTAACCTGGGAAGAGTAAAAACTTGGTGAGAGGCAGGGCTTTTTTGTTGGAGCTTTTTACAGTTCTTGGAAGTAGTTAGATTTAACTAATTAACTAGTAAGATTTAACTTAAAATTGAGTTAGATTTAAGCCTCTTCATCTTGTGAAGCTCCTTAAGACCTGTCAGAAAGCTGTTGCTCACTGAGGTGTGGCTGTATCTCTTCCCTGCTGCCCTACTGGTGGTTGCTGTACTTGTGTGAAGATAATTAGAAATAACACATCACTGCTTGGGTTCTTCCTTTATGCCTGTTTGATACCTAAAATCCAGCCTGTTTTAAGCCATCATAGAGAAGCTGAAGTAGGCTGATGCTGAAACCTTGTGCCTGGTTCTGGCCTTGCCCGGGGTCAGAGGGGTTCTGAGCAGAGAGGAGAGCTGATGGACTTCGGCTTGTGTTTCTGTGCACAGACGAGCAAGCATTTGAACTTTCATCAAGAAACTGCAGCCAAAACCACTTTTGATCCCTGTTACAACTCCTCTCCCACAGTTTTCCCAAACTCTTGTCTTGAACTCCACGCTAGTGTGCAAATAATGTGCTTGTGTACAACTTTTGCATTTAGTGCATGCTCTCACTCTCTACTTGGGAGCGAGAGCTCTGTGCAATGGATGAGATGTTATGGCAGGAGTTGGGTTTTTTTTTTTTGGTATGTCCAAGCTATGACTTGAGAATGTGAATCAGAAGTTAATTTGCTTTTGCGCTGTTATGTTCGGTATGGTCCTGAGGTGCAGGCACTGGGTTCATCTTCTCAAACTGGCTCCCCAGAAAGCCTTTCCTGTGCCCTGGAGAGCAAGAGTCTCCAGCCCCAAAGTACAGAGCTGCAGTCTCTAGCACTTGTCTCAAAGCTGTTTCTATTCTAAACCATTGAATATGGAAAATAACCTGCTTCTCCCTGACAATCAGGGAAAATAGACAGCTCTGAGGCTGTCTTAATTGCCTTTCTTCTTCTAATGATGGGATGGTGGAGACCTCCATCTCTGGTCCTGCAGTGCCATGAGTATCCCCCCGCTGGTTTCCATTCTCCAGGCACTGTCTCTCTGCTCCCTCTGAGGCTGTGATCATGACTAAATTGCCTCCTTACAGGGTACCTTTTTTCTCTGAAGTCTCTTATCTTTCACATAATCTTAAAAACACTGCTGCAGGTGGCATGCTTCCCTTCTCTTCCTGCCAGGTCTCATTCCAGCCTTGGTGGCAGCGGGTATCTCCAGAGGGCAGTTTGTTTGGCCTTCACCACTTTGAGATATATCATTCCCTGGAGCTGCGTATTTCTCACCATCAACTGCCTTTAATGTGAGCTAGTTCAGACTTAAACACAAAGGATTGTATTCATCTGCCCTAGCTTGGACATCTGAAAGTTATTTAAGTCTACTCTCAGTCAACATAAATGATACCCAATTCAGCCAGATTTAATCCAAAGCAATGCTTTTTACAGTGGATTTACCAAGTTCTTCTTCAAGAGAAAAGAAAAACTTAAGGCTTAATTTAAGGACTGCAAGTTCCTGTAGAGGAGCCTGATTGCAGATGTAGTTTTGCATGAGTCAGTAACAGAGTTTGTATTTATTGGAAAATATTTTGTACGCTACAACCTTTACTCTCAATGGAAGGCAAAATGTAGATCACCTCTTTAATGCGGTGCAATTTGAAACATTTGTCTTTTCAAACTGGGACAAATGGTAAATTGGCATTTGGGATACTTAAGGATCCATTTGCTACGTGTCACAGCAGGACAAAATCTGCTGGAGGCTCCAAAATACCCACCTGAATTGGAAAGTTGAATGTCAAGCTTAATTGTTACCATTCTGTAGCACAGAAAGCACTTTTAACCCCCTGTACTTCCAACTTGCGAGGCAAGCAAATGGGATACCTTTTTATTTTATTTGGTAATTCGTAAAGATTATTTCTGCTGCCTTGATTTTTTTTTTTTACTTTTTCCTCTCGAGGGTGTAAAGTTTTATTCTGTGCTGCAAATGGGCTTCAGACTGAGATAAAAAGAGGACAATTTTGATAGAAATGCATAAGCCAGAAAACAAAGGAGAAATTTAGTGTTAAATAAAAATCTCCTTCTTTGCTTTTACTGTTTAATAGCCCCTAAAAGATTTATGTAAAAGCACTGAAAACACTGTTAATTATAGGTGGAAAAAGGCCACAGTTCATGTCCTTAAAATGTCTGTTTAGTTTAGTGGAGACCTTTGTAGAAAACGCTATTTTCCTGTGAGCTTTTATTCCAAAAAAAGTTTTCACCATCAGGGTGGTGGTCCTGTAGTACATGCCGGTATTCCTGTCTAGCAAAGGTGACTGTTCAGGATCTTGTTCTTCTGTTTTATTTTACTGTCCTGTTTCCACAGCAGAGGAAAATGTGCTTGTAAAGAGAATGGCCAAGGTTGCAGGTGTCAAGCTAGAGCCTGAATTTGGGTCACTGTTCTTATATCCGATCCCCTGTGTGGCTTTTGGCCAAGGCAGCTGGTCTGCTTTGCCCACAGCCCTGATTCCTTGGGTGCCCCACATTCCCAAGGCACCCATGGGAGTCAGGGAAGCCTAAATTCCCATGCAGGCACCTGGTGCCTTCAGGGGATTCAGCTTTCTCTGCTTCGGGAGGCTGTCGCTGTACTCCTGGTCTGCCCAGTCTTGTTTCACATGGAAATAAAATGAGCTTGTCTTTTCTCCACAACTTTAGCTGTCCTTGACTGTCCTTGAGTGCTTTGAGCCTGTTGGGTCCTTCTGAGAAAGGGATCATATTCCTCAGATGCAGCATATTATGCTGCTTCATGTTTTCTGTGCTCTCTTTACAAGTGACAGCCTGGAGTTTTGAACCTTATTATTAACTATAAAACCCAATGATTAAATGCGGCAAGGTTTATTATTATTTAATCGGGACGCTTGCTCCATGCTCTCAGTGAGATGAGACATTGCAGGAACCAACAGAGCACTAAGCTCAACAGTAACAATTCTCCTTTCCCTGCTTATAACTCTACTTTTCCACTAAGTTGCAGATCTTACATCTTTTATGAGAGAGAGTGATGGTGGGGCAAAGGATACAAACAGTTTAGCAACTTGTTTCTATTATCTCTCTGCTGAAGAAGTTTCTTCTCCATGGCAAGATGGATGCCTGGACTCTTGATTCTCTCTGCAAAGGGATTAATCTCATTCTCTGGTCCTCCTTGCTAGGGATGAAGTCAAGGGTGGAGTTAAATGGTTTGATGGGTGGTAAATAAGCTCCAGTCTCCTTACCAAGGAGGAATCCCATTAAGGTTATTTAAGAATAAAAATGGTCCCATGCTGCCCTGGTTGTGTTTGGGTCCTTTTCCTGACAGCCATGTCTGCATTACAGAAGAGAATAGTTTGCATTCAGTTCTCTGCTTTGCCACTCTTCTTGACAGAGAGGCAAAGATAAAAACTGGGCCAAAATCATGTCGTCTTAGCCATGTTAATCTTGGAGTGGCGAGGAGCCCCGAGTGGGGTCAATGCAGTTGGTGTTCCGGCTGTGCCAGGCAGTGGGAGCTGCAGCTCCCAGTCCAGACCTCCAGCAATTACTGGGTCCCTCCTCTTACCCAGAGCAATATCAAATGTATTTGTTATCCATCTCCATGTAGTAAGTACATGTAGTAAGTACATGTAGTAAGTACATGCCTCTAATTCAGCACAGGATCAGTTCTGGATATTAAAGCAATGGCATTGCCCCTGAATAGGTATGAATATTATTTTTAATAGGTAGTGATTTAATTTCTAGCTTGGCCTTTACTAGCACAAGGAGTGACCCTTCACCACAGTCTTCCTTCTGAGTAATGGGGCTGGATATGACTCAGCTGGGAGAAGCGTCTGTATCTTTTGACCCTACTGCAATAATCATGGGGAGAAAATGAATGGTTCCCCAGTAAATTGAAGCCCACCTGTTCTTTGCTAGATGGGAGGACCTGTAACCCATGAATCTTTGTTAAAAGGCATAGTCATTTAAAAGTTCTAGAGGTGGGTCCTGATGCCAAAGATAGCTTTGCAGAAATGATGGTGATGTACGGAGGTCAAGTCCACAGCTAACAGTGGAGAGGAGGCGGCTGCAGGGTCAGGGGGCTTTGGCTGGTGCACAAGGGGACCAGTTTATTATTAATGCTGCTGCTGTGTTCTGTGAAAGGTCCGAGTACCTTCAGCCTCATTGATCTGAACGGTCAGCGTTTCTCAATCTGCCCTAGTCTCAAGGGATTAAACTTCCCAGCTCTACCCTGGGTAGGTTACGGGGGCTGGTTGGAGCTACAGCGTACTTACTAGTATTGAGTTTTTGCCCCCAGTCTGGCTCCTCAGCTTCAGCAATCGCACATTGTGCCCCTCTGTCTCTCCCACCCAACCTTTCCACTGCTGACCTTATGTCCTCTGGCAGTAAGATTCCAATAAGCTCTATAGCAATAGACAGCCGAGAAGAGGGACCCTACATCTTTTCCAGGTAAGAAAAAGGGTGTGTGTAAGGTCACTGCCACACCTGAAGCTCTGCACAAATGCCATCTGTATTCCCACTACAGGACAAATCAAAATCATTGTTCACACTTAAACACCACTAGTCAACCAACCCTGAGAAAATATCTGTAATGCGCCAGCCTTTTTGTCGTGCTCCCCACACGCTTGCTGCCTGCCCCCCCAGCGGCCTGGGAATGGCTAGGTTTTCCAAAGAGGAAAATCTCCCCTCCTCCCTGCTGCCGCTGCTTTTTCAACTCTAACGTTAGAAAGACAGTTACATTTTGTCACTGTTTTGTAAAAATGTCACGGGCTTGAACACTTACAGTGAGACTTTGTGCTGTTATAGAAGTGTTTAAAATGTTCTGAGGTGCTTTTAGGTGCCAAAAAATTTTAGTTGACAAAATAATAAGTCCAGATCTAGCTAACACTTTTAATGAATGTAGAAGATCTGACTGAAATTCCCTTTACCTCTCTCTTCCCCCCTGTGATGTCTGTCTTTCCGTACTGCTTTGTTCCATACTAAAGCTGTAATTTATAAGATCTGAATTTCTGTCGTGGAAAACAAGGAGAGTTACTTTTTGGAGCTTTGTAAGACTTGTCCTTTACGTGAGCTATGGTGCAAAAATCCAATAAAAACTTAGATGTTTTAATTTATAGTAAAGCTCCTGCACACCACTCTGGGAATGTAAAGCGGTCCTGACATGATCATTAATTACCTGCATAGTTACTGTAAAATAGTCTCATCCTAAGAGAGAACTAGAGTCAAAGTCCTTTTTATTTGTTGGGTGGGGAGCTGTGTAGATCAGCTTTAAGCTGGAATACAGTTCTCCCAACCCAGTCTATAATCTCCTCATAGCTTTAACGCCTGGAGTCCTCCACTTAAATATTTCACACTAGAGAATACGTGATATGATGCAGAGTGGTCGCATCTGAGTTGTAACAAAAGAAACTCGTGTAAAGCACTCAAGCGTTATTCTGGACTTGGAAGCCACAACCACTGCGGTACTGCTCCAAAGGCGTTTCACTGGCTGCCACTAAAGGGCTCAGAATTACATCTTCAAAATTCAGAAGAACGTATAGCTCTCTTATTTTTATTTTGCAGTGTGATTAATGACTCTAGGAACCAGTTTTAAGCTTGATCTCCAGATGGAAGAATATTAAAAATATTGATTTATTGTGGCTTCTTGTGTGAACTTTTCTCAAATTGGACTGCAGAGCTGCTTGAGCCAATTTTGCTGTCAGCGTGGTCAGTCGGTCCCTGAGGCTTAGTGCTTCTGCTGTGAGCTGTTTCCCTATAGCGCTTTGGGAAAAATATCCGTTCTTTGCAATGTTTGGTGATTTTAAAAACAATATAAGGAGAAGCCCATTCACACATATGGGAACTGTCAGTCACAGTATGTCTGTGAAATCCAGCTGCAGGCACAAGGACACCAGCTCTGACTTCTTAAAAAAAAAAAAAAAAAAATCTTCCTTTGCTTGGAAGAAAGACAGAAAAAGCCATCTAGGGCCTAAATCACTGTCACTTGTTAAATCTGCTCAGGGCTGTGTCCTCAGCTGGTGCCAGTTAAAGTCCTGTGCACCCAGATGAAGTTGCAGTAATTCAAGAGGAGGATTTTTTAATTAAGCAGCAAATCATGATCATAAAACTCTGTTCCTATATGTACCTGTTTTATCCTAGGCTCATCTGCCCATGTGATGGTGTCCTAGAAAGTCTGAGGCCCTAAAATAAAAAAAACTTCCATTAGCTCTTTTAATGAGCTTTAAACACTGTTGTAAAAATTTCTTCGCTAATCAGCATCTTTTGTTCTCAGGAGCATATGAAGTTGGGGACGGCGGGAAGGTGTCTGGTCCCTCTCCTGCCTCACCAGCCTCTGCAGCCCAGCTCTGGTAGCCCAGGCCATGAAAATCTGCTGCCTTTGCAGAAAACAGATTTGGGTACCCCCCTGTCCCTTGCCTTCTGAAAATTTCCCAATGTCTGAGCTGATTTTTATTCATGCAGTCTCAGCACATTATTATTTCTACCCTGGGCATTGGAAATAATTATTACCTTGTTCATCCTAATACCTCTAAGTTGGTGCTTTCATCAGGTCAGAAAAACTTGGAGTGTTTTTTCAGATGGAGAGCAGCAATGGCTTCTGGCTAAGACCCAGCTGGGCACCCCGGTGGCAAAACGAACAGCAGCTCAGGACTGAAATACCTCTCATTCTTGGTGGGAGATGAAAGGCAGTGGCCTCTTCCAGGCTGAATCTCTGCAGCTTCTCCTCGCTCCTCTGTTGCGGTATAACCCTGCAGGCAGCTGGAAACCACGCAGCCTTTGGCTCGCTCCCCCAGCCGGAGCAGGGGAGAATTAAAAAGAAAAAAAAGGTAGAACTTGTGGGTTGAGATAAAGACAATTTAATAGGACAGAAAAGAAAGGGAAAATAATAATAACGATAAAAATATACAAAGTGAGTGATGCACAATGCAATTGCTCACCACCCACTGACTGATGCCCAAGCAGCAGACCCCCCCGGCCAGTTTTTCCCCCAGCTTTGTCCTGAGCATGATGCTATATGGTATGGAACATCCCTTTGGGCAGCTGTCCTGGCCGCGTCCCCTCCCAGCGCCTTGTGCCCCCCAGCCTGCTCACGGGTGGGGTGGGGTGGGGTGAGGAGCAGAAAAGGCCTTGACTCTGTGTGAGCACTGCTCAGCAGGAATGAAACCATCCCTGTGTTATCAACACTGTTTCCAGCACAAATCCAAAACTCGGCACTATACCAGCTACTAGAAAGAAGATTAACTCTCTCCCAGCTGAAACCAGGGCATCCTCTCAGGGGCACTTTGGTGGCAATTAATCAAATGTATTGTTCCTCTCTGCCTCGGAGCAGTGTCTTTCCTCTATGGACGACTTCTTTCTAATTTTCCTTCAGTCCTTATCATATTCATCCTGGAGGGAGCACCTCAAAGAGTTTATCATCTGAGCCTGTTGGGGCAAAGTCCTTCCCTCTGAAATGGAATAAATCCCATCAAACCAGTGGAGATAAATGGAGATTGCCCTGGGTGCCTGCTGTGCGGGGACCTGGCAGTCCCACCACGGTGGGGGATGATGCTGGAGCCAGCGCCGATGTCTGCTGGAGCCTGACCCAGCCTGGGGTCAGGAGGGAGGAGGACTGGAGACCCCAGCTTTGGCAGGTCTCATGCCCTTCTTGCCCAGTTGCACCATCCCCTGGGACCTCCCTGTGTCAGGCAGGTGGAGGAATCCCCCTGCAGATGAAGAGGGATGGGACATCATGGTCGGCTGATCAGATCGGTGTCCTGCTGAAATCAGAAGGCTGTGGGCCTTGCTTAAATGCCAGGCTAAGCTATGGGCTTCCAGCACAGGGCCTCAAGCATGTTTCTCCTACCATAAATAAAGTAGCACCAATAGCTGAGGAAGCTTTTTAGAGGATGAAAAAAATAACGGATAAAGCAATTACAAAAAAAAGGCAAATTAAGTATTAGAGCTTGAAGCGCTTCTTATTTTTTTTCCCTCTTCTCTTTGAGTTACTTTTCATTTCATTCTTCATTTCCTTACATCAGATTACAGCCCGGTCATCTGCCAGCAAGTGACAATCGCGCTGGGGCACCTGTCCTCGCCGCTGGCACGTGGTGCCGCTGCGCAGGTGGAAGGCATCCACGTGGCGAAGGGGCTGGGGAGAGCTGTATTTCACCCGGTTATCAGCAGCGTGCTTTAATTTTCCCAGCACATCGTTGTTAAGCTGGACATAGGCAGGGGATTGCAAAAATATGAAACAAAATTAAAGCCTAAAAAGCTAGCCGTGTGTGATAATGAATGAGATACTGCTGACCCGTGGGCTTTCTCTCTCTTCTGGATAATTACAGAGGAATAACTGTATAAATCTTAGTTAGATTTCCTGCCCCCTTTTCTCTTGGAAATGGATGGCTCCGTTGTGTTTCTGTTTCCCAGGCTGGAGGATTGTTTTAATTTAAATGCAACTTTATGATGCTTTGCTGCTGTAGCAAGTAGAATTAAAAAAAAAAAAAACTAAAACAAAAAAAAGGAAAGAAAACAGAGCGAAGCCTTTAGTTAACTTGGTCATTTATCATACTAGCTGGTAACTGCTGTTCTTGCGTCTGAACTGTAATTTGTTACACTGCTAAATGCAGTTCCTAGCAAGCTCTTGCCAAAGGGTTTGGCTTTCTTCTCTTCTTTGGCTTTCTCCGGTGCGAAGGGGAATACTCGCCCAGTTGTCTCTTTTGGTTGATTGATATTTTGGGGGACAGCAAGTTGGTAGACCCTGTCACGTTACGGCTGAGGGTGTCTTTACACAGCAGTGACTTCTGTGCTCTTCTGTTGTTCACCTGAGCTTGAGAGATCGCAGCTGCCTCCCATCGACCAAGCGGGCAGAGACGGGGCTTACACCGAGGTCGGTGCAAACAGGGGGCCGCTCTGTAGCGGTAAAAGGAATGGTATTTGAGGTTTTTTTTCTTCTGGAATTTGGTAATTATCTTTGACCTTTTAATATCAATGCTAAGTAATTAGGATCCAACACCTACCTTGTCCTGGTGTCTCTCACCTAATGTTTCATCACTGCATTAGACGTATTTAATACATTTAATAATAATAATTTAATAATATATAAATTATATTTAATAATTTGATATATAATATCTTTTGGATCCTCTATTTTAGTCCAGCTTTGCAAGTGATTGCAGCCACTCCTGACCTCAAACTATCTCCCATAAACCTGTTAAAGAAAAATCTTTGGACTTCTTGTAATCTTCCTTATTAAGACTAAAAAGTACGGATGCTGCTCCGCAGCCCTTTCCCTCCTCCCGGCATGCCACGTGGTACCCAGAGAGACCTTTTCCCCTGGCCCCGGGAGGGGAAGATAGACTGTCATCAGGTGCAGGATGAACCTGGGGCATAACCCAGCATAGCTTCACGCGAGATTTGTTATTGCGGGGTGCTGCTGCAGGCAGTGCTAGTCCCCTTATTCCTTATGAGGGGCTTCTGGGCAGTTTTACTGCAAACTGCTAATTTTAAGTGAGGCTTGCTCGGGAAGAGGCAGGACAGTGAGGGCAACAGGAGCCCGAGAGGCTTTGGCAGCTGGGAAATGCAGAAGTGAATTGCAGCCGGGATGCTGGGAGGAGAGAAACAGAGAAATGCCAGAGAATGTGGGATTTTGGCAAGCACCAACTGAAATTTGTTTGCAGGCGGGATGTGGACTAGAGCTTAGTCAAATGGCGAGGCTGACCAAGGGCAGTGCTTTCAGCTGTATCTGCCTGAGGATTTTAGGTTCACAGCAGTGTTTGCATGGCACTGTTCAGATGAAGCTGCCTTCAGGCTTTGGCACCCAAGGCCATGGCTCAAGGCAAGTCCATTATGTATGGCCTGATTTACCTGCTTTGGGATCGGGTTAGATTGCATTACATCCCAGCGTAGGCACTCGCCAGAGTGGTCTAATTCAGTATATCTTCAGATTCAGCATCAATTAAACTAAATCAAATTAGTGCCGTTCTAATTCTGAATAAGAAAGTGCCTATGAGGAGCCTTAATGCAGTTTGAGTAACCACTTTACATTTACACCTTTAAATCATTTAAATTTTTAAGGTGCTTAAAAGCTTGTCTGCACATTGTTTGTGAATACTTGCCTTATCTAGGATGCTCTATCTGATGGAAAAAAGATTGGATACAGGTTGGATAGGAGAGGTAGGATAAAGGTTGGTTTTTGTGGTGCTGGCAAATTTTATTTTAAATTGCTTTAGGGTATTTTCTTGATTTTTAGAGTTTAAAGTTTCTTATTAAAGCAAAATGAAGCATTAGCGTTTCTGGTCTGAGCAACTGCAGAGGAAAACTTTGTACGTGTCTATATACATATGAATGTGCTGTTAAATCTTGAAAAGCAGAAGATCACAGTTTTTTGAAGCATTTGATTCTCAGCTTATTTCTTGATTGTGAGAAGCATAACCATGTTTTCTGAACACAGCAGCCCCTAAACTGTGCTTTTCAGCTCTCAGAGGTGGAACTTCCATTTCCATGCACCAAAAGGGCTAAGAAAGTATTTTTTTAAAAACTTTTCATAATCTTTTCACAGGCTTCTGTTTTCCACAAAACTTCCCATCTCATCAATATGGTCAGGTTCTGCTTAATTAACAACATCGAACCAGAAAGCCTGGATCATCCCATGCTGGTGGTAACTCTGCAGATGACTGAGGGGAACTTCGGCTGATGGGAGCTATTACAGCTCCCACTCCCAAGCAAACACAGCAAAGGCTCTAATTTCTTGTTTCCTAACAATATTCCGCTTGCATCTTCAGCTGAAGTTCTGGCTGTGAAACATCCAAAACCTGTTCACTGCATTTAAAAGATAACTATTTGCCAGCGTGTAGAATATAAGTCTGTGCGTTTGAATAAGGCAGAGCTACTTACATAATCCATTAGCAAGCTGCTGGGCTGCAGTTTTTTGGTAATAAGATAAAGAGCAAGCATGGAACACCTTTCCCACAGTAACTGCAAATGGTCCCATGTGTTCTTCCCTCTTAAATTATATTTGCTTGTTGCTGATGGAGAATAGCGTCCTGTTAGTAAGGAAGACCTGAAAAAGGCACAGAGGGCAGCAACAGCCAGGGCTGAGGACCTCAAAGGAGCTGCACCTGGGCTCCTTTTCTGGGGGGAGAGAAAAAAAGGTACAAATTGCAGAGCCCAGGCATAGGAACCCTTTCCTGGCCTGCTGCTAAATCTTTCCAGGAAGGAAAGACTCGTTCTTTTCTGTATCTTCTCACCCAGCAACCTGGTTTGATCCAAAACCTTCTCCAGAGCTGAAAGCCTTCCCTCTTCTTTCCATTCTTACAGGCAAATCTGTCAGGTCCAGCTGATTATTTCTTTTCTTCCACTACTTTTTTTTCTGGAGGGGTTGGTCTTTTTAAAAGCTATGTTGTCTTATTTACTGCAGAAACAAGGACACTTCCTCTAAAGCCAAAGCTACATGTGAAGGTAAGGAGACCAAAGTCTGTCTAGTAAAAAAAAAAATAAAATCTACCCCTCCTTGAAGCCTTCTATTTCTTTTTAGGCCCCTGACAAGCTGCCTCTTCCCCCAAAATATGGTGCTGCTTCTGTAGGGAGTCTCTTGGCCAGGAGCATAATCAAGCATAATTCAAGCAACAAGCCAGAGAACTAAGCAAAAGAGCATCTCTAGAAAATTATTCTTCTTTTTACTTGACCTAGACTCAAATTGCATGCAACAAAGCTGAACAGACTCTTGAAGGCAGTGAAGTATTCCTTGTCCAGCTTTCTCTCACCCATCCCCTGTCGCTGGTCTGGGTCCTTGCCGCTATGCTCAGTTTGGATCCAGTTCTGCTTTAGTTTGGCTGAGCCTGGCAGCAGCGCCTGCAGCTTTAGAGCTGTGGATGCACTTTAAGGTTACAGCCTGCTGTGTCCTCCAGGGCAAGGGACTTCCCAGCCTGCTGTGGCCCTGGGAGCAGTTCTGGCTGTTAGAGGCTCCACAATAAACCCGGCACCCCTTCCTTTTGGGGGTGACGTATGATGGCTGGTGCACACAGCCAGAGACCTTGCATGGGGTGTCAGATGAAATTGCACTTGAGTTTAGGGAGCTGAAGAAAAATACAGATTTTTACTAAAAGTAAGAAGCTTTGACATGGTAGTATCTGCCTTAGTTTCCTCATGGTTCTTCAGCTCTCTGGGGGATTCTGTGCTCTTTGTGGGGCCACCCAGCTCTAGGGTAGCCTTTGCTTCCCAGTCCATGGCATCTCAGCAGTCTAGGGCCTCCAGTTCTCATAGCTTCACCCACAGGAGGTGTTTTCCAACTGCTCTGTCAAATTGCCCTTTTTCTCTCCCCTTTCCACTTGACTGTAACTTAGTTTTAAAATAGGTACTAACATCTGCTTCCCTTGTCTTTTGGGGATATTTTGGCTTCATACCCTTCTGGTGGTGGGATCCTTCCTGCCAAACCACCCTCCATGTCAGCAGTGGTCTGCTAGGGCAGAGTCATTAAAAAGTTAATGCTGTATTTTCTATGATCTGTAGCTTCCTGCAGGCAATGGTTTCAACAGGGTCTCTGCCAGCCTGTGACTGATGTATTGCTCCACAGAAGTTGGAGTGATGCATGGCTTTCCTTAGAGCAGAGTGCCATAGCTTGTCCCATCCTTGGCTGCACATCTGAAGTGACCTGAAGCTGCCAGCGAAGTAATTTTCCTTGTGCTCTCCAGCAACAAGTGGAGACACAAAAAGCCCTCAGGGTTTGGAGATGGGAAGGAGCATCTGAGAGAAATGGCAGTTTCCAAGTACTATGAGCCTGGCATCACTTTGTTAGAGGAGTTAATAGGAAGGGCAGAGCCTGAGGTGTCAGTTGTGACCAAAGATGTGACCTGGGGTGGACCAGCATCTGCTTTAGAAGGATAAGTCAGGAAGGTGTGGGGAGAAATCCACCCACTGCCAGGTTCTCTGTGGAAGCTTTTCCATCTCTCCCTACCAGATGCATCATCATCAGTGTCTGGTGATGAGGAAGGCGGATGAGACAAAAATAATTATTTCAAAAAATCTGGGAAGCACTGCCCTTAGCTCTCAACTATATGACAGGTTCCCCAATGTGATGCTACAGAATGAGGTCCTTTAATTTCTGCTTCCCTGAGACAGACACATAAAGGCTGGGGCAGGTTTTGCCCCTGGAGGGAAAGAAGGTTTCTGTTTCATCTCGCAGCCATCCTTGAGCCCCCTTAGGTTAGATACAACCCAATCCCCACTTTAAAGGCAGCTTTGGAAAACTTTCCCACAGATGCTTACAGCCACAGATTGCTTCAAATCCACTATGTCCCACTTCATTTCACATAATTAGGAGCTGTGACTTCCTTGACCTGACTCTTTGTGTCTTGAAATGAGATTTTTTCAAAGCGGCAACCCACCAAGGAGAAATTGAAAGCAAACTGATTATCCATGTGGGATGGCTCTGACCTCCTGGTATTAAAGGATTGACCAACTTCTTTCTAAATTCACTTAATCTTCCTTTCCCCCCCCCCCTCACTTTTTAAAAAAGTAAAAGGTCTTATGCTTAAGAAGAAATACAAATCCACTTATGTATTCAGCGCCCACCTTCCCTTTGCTTATTGTAATCACTACTGCATCCTGTGATCCTGAATCAGGTCTGAACCTGATTTTTCCTGAGGAAAGGGCAGAGCTGGGTATCAGCTACAGGTGCAGAAATGTTGGGCTTGAATCAGACCAAAGTCTCCCAAACACTGCAGCAAAACCAGCAGCAAACTCTTGGCAAGGTGAAAATTGAACAGAGTTCCTAGTTGAGGGGAATCTTATCTGTGTGCAAAGCCATCCTTTCTGGAAACTACAGAGAACAGCAGAGGCTTGAGCTTCTGGGGGGCAATGAAGCAAAACCTTGTGGCTTGGGTACAGACCCGAGATGTAAGAAACATGATTTCTTCTGATCTGACCTTAGGCAAATTGATTTTGCGGCTCTGCCTTCATGCCAGCAGTGTGAGCCTTGGACATTTGACCCTTTTCTCATGCTCCTCTGCTGCTTCGCTACCTGCCTCTCCAGCCTCAGCAAGGCAGTGATCTCCCTGGGTATATGTGGGGATATGAGCCGGGTTAGTGCACCACAGCTAAAGATGTGCCTTTTAGGAGCACTGCACCAAAAAGAGCCTTACCGAGAAATGGGGAGCACCCTCGGGTGACAGGCTGTGGCTCAGTGCTGGGAACGGGGAGCCCTGGTCATCCGTGTTTCACCCCAGCCCTCCGAGCCCTCAAACTGGGGGCCAGTGTGTATGGGGACTCAGACACCAGCCCCTTCCTGAAATCTGCCTTTCTACATTTATTTTATGCAGACACAGAGAAGAAATATATCAAGCATGTTACCTAAAATTAGCAGCAGCAGTTTAAGTTGCATATAAAATTAATCTGATTGGATTTTAAAGAGAAGCTTATAATAAACAAGGCTGGGGCTGTTTACAAACCTCACTGCAATATAATTATATTTTTCAGCATGAGTTGAGAGCTACAAGAGTGGCTGGTCCAGTGGCAGCTTTATTATATTCAGTAAGTCCTAATGAATAGGGAGCAGATTGTAAAATATTGTATATTTTTATTGTTATTCATGCAGGTGAGAGTTTTGCAGCAAGGAGGTCACGGGCTTTATTGCTCTAGGTTCTTGGAGAAGAGACAAGTGTGTTGCCAAGATTCAGAAATGAGCTGCTGTCAAGGAAAAGGAGGAGAGACAGGTCTGCTCCAGCCTGAGATTCGTTGTTTCATGGCAGGGGAGGTGCCACGGGGATGAATTTGTCCTTTGGGTCACCTTGGACCAATTTGATACCCTGTGCAACTCCATGGACTTCCCAGCTGAACTGTGCTGGTGATGACAGCCTTAACCCCATCCCACAGTGTTACAGCATCCTGTTAGGCATCGTGTGAGGCTCCGGGCTGTGAGCTTGCACCCCTCAGCTGCCCATACAAACACCCTGGTGTTTCCACCAGGCTGTCCGTCAAGGGGGACGAGATACAACCAACTTCTCCTCGGTGTGGGCATGGCCCTGGAGAGGAGGGCTACTGTGCAAACCACACCAGTTTGGACCTTTAGATCACAACTGCAATTAGAAGCAGAAAGGATTTGGCCACAACCTGTTGGTGAATACACTGATGGGCAGGTTGAAACTGGGGACAAATTCGGTCCTGCAGTACTCCCCATGTGTTAACACATATGTGCGTGTGGACCTTAGAGCACTTCCCTACAGTTGAATTTCCAGTCTACTATGCTCATTTTTGTGCCAGGAGAGAGGCATTTCAGTGCTGGCTGTTCCTTGCTGGCCTGTGTGCAATCTGGAGAGATGTTTATTCCGGTTTGACCTGTAACAAGAGAGCCTGGGGAGGGCAGAGCCATGAGCAAGCAAATGTTCAGGTATTTCTTAGTCTTCTGACAGTTGCTGAAAGAGTAGCAAAGATATATACACAGGGATTACAAGTAAAATGCAAGCTGCAAATATACATGCACATAAAAGTGTGCTTGTCTGCATTTTATTTTTGTTTTAATGAGAGTTAATAGAGTGGTAGAAGATCAGAAAGGTTTTCTTCCTCAGGTGTTAAAATAGGAAGCAATTAAGGCTGTTAAAAGTTGCCATGGTGGCAGGATAAAGATGGTTTGGGGAGGTGAGTTGTTTTTTCAGGCTGATATCAGGGGTTGCTTCTTCATTGCTCTCGCTTGCTAGAGCTGGGACAGTTTTATATCCATTGCAACAGAACAGTGAGCAACCTTCATGTGTATGTACACAGTTTATTGAGGCTGGGGGCACCAGTGAGAGACATGCCGCAGGATGGACGCACGCATGGATGTACAGATAAGGAGTGGGACCAAGGGACCGCAGCTGAAGCGGGGTTATAGAGATGTCCCTTTCCGTGTGCTTCTGGCCAGACTGGCTGCCACCCACACCCAGCACGGTGTAGGGACCTCTCAGGCTCATGCCCACCTTGTCCCCTGGTCTGGGGATGAGGTTCGTACATGGCTCACTCTATATTCATCCAGAAGCAGCATAGATAAGCACAGAACTGTAACCTGGCTTTTTCCTTTTTCTATTTTTTTTCTCTCTCCAAGCTGTTTTTAAAGCATCAGATTCAATTGGGTGGAGTTTGTATTAATTAAAAAAGAAATTATTTCCCAAGGAGCTTTTGAAGGAATAGGTTTAGGTCTTTGAGCTGGCTCAGGGGATAGGGGGAGAAGGAGGTTATATGTAACTCAAAGATCCAGTTTCTTGCTGCATAATGCCTTCCCTGCCAAACTGGGAATTCAGCAAGTTGGCTTCAATACTGACTGGAAGCTTTTCATGGGTGACTCTGTTACCAGACGTTTCGGCTTTGCAATCAGGGCAGTGGGGCAAAATGAAGTCAAGTCTTAGACCTGCAATTGATTGTCTGGCCGATACTGGGCAAGTTTCCCAGCCTGAGTTCTCCGTAATTCCTGAGGCTGTGTTTCTGTGCAAGTCTAAGCTGATCTAATGATGGGTGGTGTTGTCCCACCCTGATGACACATTTCCTTCTGGCACAAGCCTTCCATCCAAAGAGGTTCCAGCTCACTGAATTGTCAGAAAGCCAGCTTGGCAAAGAGGTGGGTGGGTTTTGATGGCTTGGTGGGGCTGGGAGGGCAGTCCTGTCAGCCACGTCTGTGCATGGAGCAAGGCAACGTGCTTGGGTAGCAGGCTCCCATCAGTCCTGCACTTCAGATGAGATTTGTCGACAAGTTGGACTTCAGAGCTTGAACTAGTCATCATAGGCTAGACAGACCTCTCCAGAGGGCTGTTCCTCTCTTGTTAAGACAAGTGTTAACAACAGGTCAGAAGAATTGCCCTCTAGCCATCCTTATTTCTCTCCGTTAACTACAGAGACAAGCACGTTAACTAGCTCAGTCTTAAAAATTAAACTTTAAAATGCCCCAAACCAGGCAAGGCGAATACCTTTCTAGGAGGATCCAGCATTTGTCTTTGCTGCTGAAAAACAGCTCCACTTTTGCAGTTGTTGCAGAAATCCCTTCCTTAGCTCACCAAATCCACCGTCTTCAGATGTGTTTTGTAGCGTGCAGTTTTGCTCGGAGGCTCTGAAGGATAGGTTCCTCAGTGGAAGCCATGTGGGATCACTTTTAGCATCCCAATGAAATCCTGAGGTCCACTTGCTTTTTCTTCTCTAAAGCTTTGCAGGGCGGGCTGGGCTGCTGTCTCCTACTTTCCAAAGAGACTTATGTCAGCAGTGACGTGTGCAAGCAGCCCAAAATTACTAAAAATTGGCCCAAATAGCCAGTGTTACTAGAAAAAGACTTCTTAAAGGCCTAGTTTTCAGAGGGTCAATGTCTGAAACTGTCTTAGTACCAAACCTCAGCTGATTAAGGCTCTGAGAAGCTCCGTACCGTATTTACCTGCAGGGTCAATCCATGGCTGTTGTTGGTTGTTATTGATGTGTTGAATGGGCTGTAGACCCAAGCACTTGTCCGAGTACCCTCAGTTCTCTAAACACCTTCGTTGCTCCCTGCCATGGCTTATCTCCTGCAGAAAATGCCAAAGCCTGGGCAGGAGGCAGCAGAGGCTGTTCCCGAGGCAGGATGGATGATGGGGTGGTGGAGGACTGGGGACAGAGGCCGTGCAGTGCTGAGTGATCTCGGGGTAGAGAGGGAGAGAGGTCTCTGCCCTGTTTTATTGGCTACTACAGAGTAAGCCATTAGGATAAAGCAATGTTATTCAGCTTGCTGGAAGGGAGGGAAAGCAGGAAGGCGTTAAAACATGCATTGCAGTATTCCACCCCAGCATGCAGAATCATAGACAAGAGGGACAATCTGTTTTTCCTTTTCATAAAACCTCTTAGGTGTTTAATACAGTTGAATCCCATAATCTGCAAGCTTTAGCACAGAATGAAGAGTTTCAGTCTTCCTAGGGCTGCGTGGAGGTTAATCAGTTGTTCTTTGCTGCGTGCGTTGAGATCCGTAGATGGCAGGAGCGTGTGACAAGCTGTGCTGTTTGATTCCCGTGACTCTGACTGCAAATGTTTTCCTAGCCTCAAGTTGCACGTTCCCTCTGCAAAGATCTGGATTTGGGTGAGCTTTCGGTTTTATTTGGTTTTTCCTCTCCTATTTGTACTTTAAAATATCCCGATTGCGGTTGCTGCCCTCCTGTCTGAAGATGGCACTGCAGCATCTTGCAAGCCGAATCCCCGGTATTAGCACCTCGCCCCAGCTCCTTCCAGCCCTAATGACTGTGGGGACTGACAGCTGAACTGACAACAGCACAGAGAGAAATGCATGAGCTTGGGAGCAATCAGGGAGCGAGGGTGGGGTGCTTGGACATGAGCTGTGCAAATTTTGCAGTGCTTCAGTGAGGAAGGGAAAAGCTAGGAGAAGATTGTGGATAAAGCTGGAGAATTGTGAATTCAGCTGAGGTGCTACTTCATCTTCCTCCCAACCCCTTAATGCTTTGCCACGGGTGGGATGCTGAAGTGCCTGATTCGCGTACAAAGCCAAATTCATCACAGGTGCAAACTGGCTCTGTTCCTCTGACTTTGTTGCTGCTCGTGTCTGCTGGCTGAGGCTCCAGCACTACAAACTTGCTTAAAATAAAAAAGGGGGGGTGTTGACGAGAGAGGGAAAGAAAGGAAATTCCCATTGACTGAGATTATTTAAATGATAAAATTAAAACACTGCAGATAATTCTGTGGCTTGCAGCAGCTGCTCGTTAGTTCTGTGGGTCCTGTGTTGTGCTGGCAGAGGGGCATTGCTTTTTAGCCAGGCCAAAAGAGTCTGAGAAAATGCAGACAAATATTAAAAAAAAAAAAAAAAAAGGGAAATTAAGAAAATGGATATATATAGTGGCTGTTTAGCTAAGGTTCCTGTCTGGGCACTGGGGAGTGGGGCTTATGCTGTAGAGCTCATCTGCAGGTATGCAGGGGCTATTAGCAAGGGGAGGGCAGAGTCACGGGAATGGCTTGCAGGAGAAATGGGGAGACGAGGGAAGCTGCTGCTATTCTTGCACACACAGCCCTGAAATACCTTCATCTCCTCCCACCTGGTACAACCAGCTGCTCCGTAGGCTCCCGTGGGGCCAGCTCTCCAGGCAGCAGGAGGGGTGGGAGCCTGCTCTCTGGCTTCTCGCCATGCTTAAGAAACATGGGTGCATTGCGCTCCTGCTCACGCTAGTCCACTGGCTCCCTATTAACTTTGGTTAGAAATCAGCCTGAGCAGACTTGCCGCAGTCTGTTCCAAGGACCTCCTGCCTCCTCCGTCCCTCTGTGCATCCCTATTTATCACCTGCCGTGGCTCAGTCTAGGAGCGCTCATCTGCACTGCAGGGCCCTGGGGAGCAGCCCACCGCTTCAGACCCCGCGTAGCCTGCTGCAGCGTTGCAGAAAGCTCAGGTATCGAGCAGGAGTGCCACGGCAAAGCAGTCAGTGGGTCCTGGGGGTTCCTGGGGCTGCTTTGAAGCTTGGAAAAGGCGAGCCTAGAGGCTGAAATCCAGTACCCAGCACTTCTGCTGGAAAGTGTTCAGTAAGCTGCAATCTGAGAAAGGCTGAAATCCATTGCAGAGGTGGGTGAATTCAACAAAGCAGGCATTGAGTTCATGTTTATTCTCTCTGCCCCCCCCCCCCCCTTTTTTTTCCCCTCCAAAAGCTTTTGAATGTAGGCAGCTCACAAGGACTTCAGAGGCCCTTTCTTTCTCCAGACCTGTGGAAACGTTCTCTGGCATGTGAGGCTTTGCAAACAGGGGGCTGCCTACAGCAAACCCAGCAGCAGTGCTGTAGTGTGCAATACCAGAGCATGCAGGCGTTTCCCGAGCTCTTGTGTGCCTCTTGCAAAGGAGCTGGATGGAGGCAAGCAAAAGGGTCTTCTCCATCGCTGCCCACATGGAGAAGGGGCTGCAGGAGATTATATATATGTCCAGCTCTTTCAAAGGTGTCAGAGAAGATCAGTCTGCTGCTGAATATGATTCCTCTCACCCCAGCAGCAGCCAGGAACTGGATGCAGGAGCTGATTAATCAGGATCTTGTCACTGTAGTATTAGCATGTGTTAACAGGGATCTTTGGGACAGAGGCCTTCCCGTAACTTAACATAATTAGCGGGAGATAATTGCGGTCACAGCACTGCCCTGTTCCAAAGAAATGCTGAGGTGTCCAGTGCAGGGGAGAGGAATTCCCTGGAAGGATGTGGAACAAGTGGAGGAACTTGAGGATACATCCAAACAGAGTCTACAAAACAAGGTCCTGCCTTTGGTTGACCATGGGAGATTCAAATCCAACCTCTGTAGCTTTTATCACTGCAAGCACATTGAAACATTTCCAACAACTTGGCAAAGATTTTGAGATGGAGCATGTTAGTTGAGTCCCTGCCCCCAGCTCCCTGCAGTTCCCATTATTCATGTGAAGAGCCTTGGTCGAGTCCCAGACTTTGTCTTAATGCATAAAAACCTTTGTGCAATGCTTGCCATGGGCCTTTCAAATGCGGCGTGTGAGACCCAGCTCTGGTGTCTTCTCTCTAACCCAGTGCGAGCTGCTGTTGCTTGTAATCCTCTTTGCCATCTCCTTTCATCGCTGCCTGAGACCTTTCCCATCAGTTACCCTGTGCAGCACTGAAACAGCAGGTAATCTATATGTACAGTAAATTGACTTTAGCTTTTGCCTTGAGCAGCTAAAAATGAAACAAGAAAAAAAAAAAAGAGGGCAAACACTGATTAAAACCACGTTATAACCTCTGTTGCAAAAGGGACAGCCTGCCATCAGAGCATCTTCTGCCATGCTCTGCTTCTCCACTGCAGAGTAAACAATTTTGTCCTCGCTTTTGAATCGAAACACCTGAACTATGTGGCCTCAGCTTTGAAAAAATTGCAGGTTCATTCTGGGGAGGAACGGGCAATTTTCCTCTGAGAGAAAATTGTTAAATGTCATTCATCCTCATGTGGCATCCACAGAAGCGACACGGTTTCTGAAGGTCTGGGAATACGTTTCAGCAGGATAATGGACTGCAGTCACAACACTTAATTCATAAACCAGCGTGGCCCCTGTGGAAGAGGTGGTGGCTGGACAGTGTTGTAGGAACAACAGGACAGAGAGGAATTCCAAGGGATTTTTGCTTGCTGGGTGCATGGGACGGAGGCTTGGAGGTGGGGCTGTCAGCAGGGATGTCTCTGCTCAGCAGGCTGCGGTGCGACTGAGCTGGGGTAACGGGATTTCTTCTGGGTCTGTTCCAGCCTGACATCCCCCTTCATGAATATAGAGGTTGTTAACTCTTCTCTAATTTGCTTCACCCCAAAGCAGAATTATATTTAGCAAATACTGGATCCCCTTCCCAAAGGGAGCTGTGGGACAGCGTTTCCCCTCACATCTACCCATCCAGCCTCCCCCGTCGCCAGCGGTGCGGGGGCAGCCGTGGCGGTGGCTGTCGGCAGCGAGGGCCAGCCAGCCTATTCATTTCAGTAGAGATCCACTTGCAATCAGACTTGCTCGTTCTGAAGTGATTAGGAAGAATTATCCTAGATTTGTTTGTTTTAGTCATTGTAGACCTCTGTATTTCTCTTTTCTTTCTAGCCGTTGATTCGAACTCCAGACATTACGTCGTGGTGAAATCTAAATTCTTATCCAGGCTCCATCACTCTTATGTTTAGCCATCTCATAGACATCCTTCTTGTCTGTTACTAGGAATTTAGCAGTGAAGTCTTCCAGAGAGATGTTAGCCCTGGGGGGGAAGTATGGCCTCAAGTGACCGAGTTAGAGCCGCAAAGAGATTTTCCACTGACAAGGGGGCAAAGTCTGACTTTTACATCCTTCAAAACACAGCTCAGCTCATACCAAACCCTATTTAACAGGCACCTCCATCCTATCGCAGCTGTTTATCTCCAGGAGAAAATTGGTTAGTATTTTGCTTTAGACAGAGAAGGTTAGAAATTCACCTTCAAGAAATCATTGAAGGCTTTAAATCTGAAGCAGAGAAATTAGCTCCTACTTGTGCTAAGTGAGCACCTAAATCCTGGCGGCAGGACTGGCTGAGAACCTCGGCCAGGACAGGTCTGCGAGTCTGATTCAGAGATCCATGCTCTCATATCAGACAACACAGGGAAATTAGGGTATTTGAGTCCCTAGGGCTCTAGTGTTAGGAATTTATTTGGCCGGGAAGAAAGAGGATTTGAACCAGGGTCCCACAACAGACTTAAAGCAACAAAACTGTCTTTTACTTCAGGTTCTGATTTGTTTGATGTATGGATACCTCTGGGGGGATTCCCAGCTGTCACCGTAAACTCAGATAAATCAAAGTGTGGGTAAAGGATGGAGGGAAGGAAATTTTTTTTTCTGTTTTTGCACTGTTAGGAAAACAAAGACCTCTGAAGCTTTCTTTAATGTTTTTGAATGGGAGATCTGCTTTTGGTTTGGGGTTTTGTTTTGGTTTTTTTGAGTAAACAAGCAGATGTGTTCACTTGCCCTATAGCTTCAGGTTCAAGCATGCACTGATGAAAATGTATTTTTCAATACAAAATGATACATTACTAATAAGCCAGACTTAGGTATCTTGTTCTGGGATGCGCTATATGCTCTGACTGTGGGAGTTCTCATGCAAATAACAGGTTTTCAACCTGGACCATGACTACTCCTGGGGAGAATGCCAGGACAGGGCTATTGGGGATCTGCCACTGGTCAAAGTCCTTCCTGGCCCTCAGGAAATGCTCGGTTTGGAGCTTTCACTGAAATGGGTATGTTCCCGCAAAAGGGGACCGGTTTTGACAAATAGTCTCTTTCCAGCAATCATCTATTATTTTCAAAAAATTAATTAAGAAAGTATCTAATAAATGATGTCTCAGTCTCCTGAGCCATCTCGGAGCAGTGGCACTTTGATTTCTCCCAGCCTGGAGGAGCTTTCCTTTGCCTCCTGTGTAGTGGCCAAGCCTTTCCCTGCTCATTCCCATTTATCTTTGCCACAGACAGGGAGGAATCATCAGTCAGCGCACAGAGCTCAGCAGTGATTGATACCAACAGGCCATTGATTGTGTTTAACGGACAGGAATTTCTGTCGCTGGCTTCCCTCCCCTTAGGTTTTCAAGTAATTTCTGCATTTTGCTCAGTCTCTTGCCCCTGTCTCCTTACTATTAATGCCGTATTCGCTCTGTCCGATCATCTTACTCTCTGTAAAACAGGCACATTGCTGGCTGACTGGAAAATATATCACTAGCTCAAGGGGGGAAAAAAAAGTGAGGGGGAAGGGTAGACCATGAGACTGTGCCCTGGCCTCCGTGGAGTCAGGAGACTCTTCTTTATCTGTCCCTTCCACAAAACCCATAGCGTGTTGCTGTATGTGTTGTTTGTTTGTACCTCTATCTTGTGTTTTCTCTCTCTTTCTCTCCATATCTGTGTCTTTATTCATAATAGCCAAGGCATAGGCATATAGGCATCATATTTTCCCACTTCTCTGATACAATCTGCCAGAACAGAAATGTTCTAGCTGAGAAAGTTCCTGAGAAGCTCAGCACTAATATCAGAGGCAGCAGCTTGATACAGCAGCCAAAATAAAATTGCTTTTTCTGGGAAGAAACATTCTTCTGCAAAGAGAGAGTGCTTGAGTTGATGTATCCGGGAATAAGATTAGATTGTTGTCGAGGGACTTGACATATTTTGTTGATGACAACGAAAGCTAAGGCAACCAAGAAAGAGTCAACAGAGGAGCAGCTTGCACCTGAAGAGCTCAATGTGCCTTATGTGTAACTGCTACCAGTACAGAGATGTTCCTCCTGCTTTTCTGTGGGTGGAGGGATGTCCACCTCAGAAGTGGTGGTTTGCGGGGTGGGAAGAGCAAATAGACTTTATGAAAAGCTTATGCTGTGTTGCAGAGCACTCGGTTCCAGTGGGTGTTTCAAGTCCGAGTCCTAGAAGGAGTTGAAGTACCGTGACACGAGGCGTTTGCTCTGGATGTTCAGTTCAAACCCAGAGCAGCAGAAGTCACAGGGGAGATGAAGGACTCAGTTCAGCGGACTTGAATGAGGAGCGTATTTTAGCTAGACTTGAGAGAGCTGGCTTGAAAAGAATCCTCCTTTAGCCAAAGAAAATCTAAGAAACCTCACAGTACTTTTTGTACAAAATCCAATAAGAGATGCAAAAGCTGCTTCTTGCAAGGTTTGCTCATTTTGCTGTGAATATTTCACAGAACTGCGAGAGGGTAAAACTCACCTCTTAAATCTAATTTTTAAGGTTGAAAGCATCTTCTCTTTTTACTGCTTTTTATGAATATGAGGGTTAAATGAACAGTGATCTGTCTTTAGTTTGGTTTTTGCCAGCTTGGAATATAGCAGTGAATTTCTGTCTTCAGAGTAAGGATGTTTGGGGTTTGGTTTGTTTCCCCCCCATGAATGTAACATACAGTGGAGATTTTAGAGAAAGGGGAGTATTGGTAACTTTGCAATACTGTGTTGTTGGGATGATGAGACTTTCTCCTACATCCCAGCTCAAGATCAGATGGGACCCTGAAGCAGTAAGGTCAGTCAGCATTTATTCTAGCTGGTGTACCTCAAAAAAATACCTCTGCAAAAGGCCTGAAAGCATTCCTGGGCAAACACGGCTTATGCCTAAAACCTCTTCTCTAAAAACACAAGATCAGGTAATTTTTCATTATAAAACTATAGATTTTCCTAGCTTTCCTGTTTGTAAAGGGCAAGTTTAGCAGGTGATCCCCATGTCGTTGGCAGAGCTCTGCCTGGCTGGGTGGACAGCTTGAAAAAACAGTTTCGAGAGGTATGTATGTCCCCAGTCATCCGAAGGATGATTTAATGCTGAAACGTGGTCACCTGGAGAGCGGGGGCACTTGCACTCTCACACCATAGCAGGAGGGTGAGAACAGGGCTCCAGTGCTACTGGGCAAGATATTTTTCTCCAGGATCTGAGAATAATCCACCCCCTCAGAGCATCGTGCTGTTTACTAGCTGTCTTAGATTTAAATACTCTAATTAAAAATCTCAAAGGTGAGATTTGTTGACAGAGAGGATGTGACCAATGCAATCTGGAAACAAAGGAAACAACCAGCTCTGAGATGGCTCCATATGAAATGTAAAAAAAGCTATTAAATATCTTCTTTAAACACAGTGGAATAGGCCAGTGAGAAGGATGTATCTCCTGACAGCTCAGACAGGAAATGGTTCCTGAGGTCAGTGAGCTGTGAAGGACTCATGTTTCCCCCCATTTAATTGCTCTGTAAAAATACGAAGTGAATAGTGCACTTTCTAAAGGTCACCCAAAAAATAGTATAATCAACAAAATCTTTCCAGCTGGGGTTCCTCCCCCTCCTCATCAGAAAAGATGTAGATGGATGTGTCAAGGGCAGAGTCCTGCACCCTCTCCCAGGTCAGAGGAGCTGCCCCGTTGCTCTTTGCCCCGTGTGCCCTGCTGATTTATGTGGCTTGAGGCTCTAGGTGTGACCCAGAGAACGGGTCTGCAGCTGCCCAGGGGATGTCTGGCTCTGCAGAGAAGAGCAGTGTACCCACAGAAATCACCGAGAGGCTGAGAAATGAAAATGGACATTGCTGTGAAATGCAGCATGCACTCACTGGGCAGCCTGGGAGAAAGACCGTCAGGGACTGGCTGCCAGGGTGTTGCAAAGAGTTTGTCTTATTCTCAGAGGTGGTTTGTGCACACACGCACGTGCAGTGACAAGGGAAGAGGGGAGGCAGTGCCTAAGGGGGTTTGCTGTAACCAGAGGTGGGCAGTCAAGCCACCATCTGAGCATCTGCCAAAAGCCACCCCGCAACTGAACTGGGAACGAGTACGTGAGGGATAGCGGCCAGGCGAGCTGCTCCCCTGGGTGGTGTTGGCTGTACTTTCCCCAGAAGCAGCATGTTTTGGGGATGGGACTAAGCCTTCCCCAGGGCAGTGTGTCTCATGTCCAGTTGGCCACGTGTTTTGCCATCTAAGCCGAGCCTCCCTGCACACAACTGTGCTAGCACCTAGTTTCTCTTAATCTGATGCTTATCCCAGATTTCCTGCAAGGTGAACTCTCAAGTGCCTCTGTTGTGCTGTTATTTCCCACCATGACCAATTTATGGGTACAGGCGCTTTTTTTTTTATCTTAATGGAAAGTTGATCACCCCCTCTACAAATGATAGACCTTATCCCTGATCCATCATGCACTCATAAAGGAGGAGTGTAAGGGGAGGTGGACGTGCAGATTTGCTCTGGGTGGTGTAAGAGGACAATGAGAAGCCAAGGATTAGAGCTCCGGTGCCTAAAGTCTTAGTTTAGTCAAATCTCTGCTGTATCCCTTTTCCTGCTCCTTTTCATTTTACTGCATCGTTGTGCCATGAAGTCAGAAACACCTGAAGCCTCCTCTGCTGTTCATATGTACTTAATCTTGCAACAGGAATGCAGGGAAAATCCATGAGCTGTTACTTCTGAGGCATGAAAAGGAAAGGAAATTACCATTGCATTACCTGGAGTTGTACCAGAATGAATATTACAGAGTCCATGCAAAAAATCCAGGCGGGTTTTCGGGTGGATTCAGGAGGTATTTGCAGAGTCAGTGGACTTAATGTTTCCTAGGATGGGTTGCTAAATAAAATTATACGTAACTTAATGGATGCGGCCATGTAGAAGATATCCCCAGTGGAAGCACTGAGAATCATTTTCTCTTACAAGACTAATTTCATTCATCTTTTTCTTAGTCAATTAACACAAAACTCCACCATTAAGATTAACTAATATAAGCCTGGAAGGTCCTCTACTTAGTTAAGAGATGATCAAGAGAAAATGGTACTGTTAATAATCTTTCAAAGGGCACCAGATGCTCACAAACTCAGCAACTGAGAGCTTATACTTGTGTTTTGGTTTTTAAATTATTACATGCAATTTTAGAACAATTTGTAGTATAATTAGAACTGGTTAATTAAAGTGTGACTTGCTTTCAACATCAAGCTGCATTTGTGCTTTGGATTTGGAGACTAGGTGCCGTCCGGGTGGGCTTGTGCCCAGGAGCTGGCTTGCAGGGGTAGTCGGCATCCTCGGGTGCCAGGATGAAATCAGGAGTTCCAGAAGGTCTCCATTCAAACCTGAAGTGTTGTGAAAAGAGCCAGCAATGTTTTTTGGTGGCTTCTAATCATTCCATTTAATTTCTGGGGATAAACGTGCTCAGGTACTCTGAGTCTTTTCTCTCTTTGCACAGCAGGTACATACACATATAAAAGCTTTCCTTGCCTTATTGGTAATGACAACACTGATTTTTGTTCTAGCAATAACCCTGATGGGCGAAGGTTCAGACCTTCACTGGTAATTCAAGAAGGCTTTGCTGTAATGTTCCTTTTTATGAGATTTTAATGTGAGTGAGGTTTTCTTTTCTGTACTTGTTTACTTAATGCAATAAAACATGCCTGTTCTGCAGCTCCATATGAGCATTGTTGGGCTAGTCTGGCTAAAGACCCAATTCAAGCCCTCGTGGCTAATTTGGGCTGGATAGTAAAGACATACCAGAGTCATATACCCAGTCTGGCTAGATCTTTGATTCACAGCTTGTTTCCCCTCAAAATATGGTTAAATGGGATAACCAGGGTCAAGGATAAAGCAAACTCTGGGACTCTAGCAACTTGATGTAATGTCTCTAATTGAAAGCTTGTCAGGTGTCTCACTGGGCATGCAGGCATTGAGACTAGCAGCAATGCAATTATAGTAATCCACATCTTAATACAAGCAGCAAAATGTGGCAACTTTTTCGTATTTATAAAAGAATGTATTTCACTTTTTTATGCTCTTACTGAAGTGACATGCCTAGTCCAAAACTAGCTCTGGCTTGACTGTGAGTTTTAGTGCTCCGCTTTCAGCATTGACAACAGACTATAACAATATTCCAGCCTCAATGATTCCTTAAATTTGGGTCTTCACCTCTCCCCACCTCCCCTTCCCCCAGCAAATAAAATCTGTAACTTTAGTAACCAGTTGCTCACAAGAGAGAATGAATATTGAGGATATTTTTCCACTCAACGTTTGCTTAGCAATTAGAAGTGATGAATAAAGTCAGCAAAGTAACATCTTGTCTCCATACATCTCCCTTGACTCTGTAAACTGCTTGAATCAATCGTTTGTTAGCAAATTGTTGGGACATTTACCAGAGTAGCAGATGTAGCTGGAAGAGTCATCAGCAGGTGCATCCCATCTTCTCGTTCCTAAATGTTCAACTTTATAATGTGCTGGGATGCTCCAGCACAGGTGTGGGCTCCCTGCATGCCCAGGGATACATTGCAAAGTGGCTGGAATATTTCTGAACGCAGGTTCCAGCACAGCTAACCCTTGCTAACCTGTATGGACTACATCTGACTTAGAGGGACCCATATGGTCACATGCCCGAAAGAGAAATGCGGTCACCGCTGTTGTGTTTTGGGTAGTCTCCTCTTTGTAACTGTGTACCTGAGCTCACTGAAAAATGTATAGGGAAAATCAAGTACATGAGAAACCCCACAGGCAGAAGGAATGCCAACTTTTGTGGCTGTGGGGAAGATCTCAGGATGTTTGGATATTGTTCTGATTTTGTGGTTGTGAGCATACCCAACACCATCGATGTGACATCTGGAGAACCTTACTGCTGGAGGTTTAGCTGCTGTGAGAATTTAGACAAGACTAGGAAGAGTTTAGAGAATTTATGTGGGGATTTAGCATCTTGTGTGGCAAGGATTCACTTCAGCTGACGTGAGATATCAGCAGTATGGATATCTACAGTTGAGCTAGCCATCCTGGGATCCCTCTACAGATAGTGGAAAGAAAGGGGCACATAGAGGAAGAGATTGACCTCATCACTTTCAGACACAGACGTTTGAACAAGATGATGAGTGGCCTCAGTTCCACTGTCTGTATTTCCTCTGGGATGTACCTACGCAGAAAGGTACTGCAATGCTTCGATCAGATAGAGCTACTTAAATTCCTGTGAATTCTGCCCAACTGCAGGAGAGAGTTCACCGCATGGATGTTCATCAAATGAAGTTTTAAGCATTTAATTGAGGGACACCTCCAGAGATCAGGTCTGCCTGCCAGTCACCTGATCTGAGTCACCCTCTGGAAATGTCTGTCCTTATCTATTGACTACAAAGGGAACATCAGGCAACTCTGCTCCAGACTTAATCTCAAATAGATTACATGGAATAAATCCAGACACCTGTATTTTTGGCTCCGTATCTAGCCAGGAATGTTTTCTTTCTCCACCATTTTGTCCACATTGTTGCTCGAATACATGGTCTACGCATATCAAGAACACTTATTAGGTGCTCTAATGTTGATAGTGACATTCATTAGACTGTAAAGGGAGAGGGAAGGTTATCTTATTGAGCTTCAGCTGTTAGTCATCTAACCTCCTAATTCGAGCTTCACTATCTGGAAGTAGCATGATGCTGGTGCCCCCTGGTTCTGAGATAGGTGCCTGATTTTGGGCAGGACCAGTTGCCCTCTGGAAGTGTCCCTCTGCCTGCACCAACCACAGAGAGCCAGGTTTGCTAGAGGAGATCAGGTGTTCAACTTTCAATCAAGCAATCTGAGTACAGTAAAGGCACCCTCTGCCTCTTAGATTGTAGATGATCTTTTTTTGTACGTTGGTATCTTGCCTGGCACAGCAGGATTTTAGTACACAAGTAGAACTCCTGTATCTTAACGTAATACAAATTATAGCAGTAACGTAATAATTATACTAAACTCCAAAACGGTGTGTAACACAGCAGGTGTGCAGATCCTGGCTGTATCCCTAGTGTTCATTAGTCATGCAATTAAACATTTTTTTCTGCTTCTTCTTCTTTGAGATTGCACAAGGTTAATTTTAAAATAGCCAACAAGATGATCGAAAATGAGTATACAAGTTAGTCCTGAAGCAAAACGTCCAGCTGTTTCCTTCAGCCCATGCTGTAAATGAGCCAGCTTGTTCTCGGAGAAAATGCTACCAATGCAACTTTAACTTATCAAGTCGCAAATGTCAGTGCTGTAACAACCGAATTTAACGTGGAGAGATGTCGAACAGCAGGTTACTGCAAGTTCAGCTCAAAAAGAAACCCTTCACCGCTATTAAAAATTTTACTGTTCCGTGAAAACAGAAGAAGAACAGGATCAAACAGTCATTATCTGAATTGGCCGGCAAATGCAAGACTAGAGACCAGGCAGTTTTTAGTAGGTCAGCTATCTATTTAAAGTAATTTGAATTATCTAAGGATAATTGAAATCCAGTGTTCATCCATTACTTTCACTTTTGGGTCTTAAATGATTATATCCATAGCTCTGCCTCACATTTATTTGGTGACCTATGAGACCTTCAGCTTTCCTGTCTGTAATAGGTCACAGTATTATTTTCCATCAAATTATAACGCATGTAGGCACAGGTTCTTCAAATGCAATTGGCTTAGCTGTTGACAGCTGGAAGGAAAGCTATTGCCTCAGTCTTATCTGGGGCTATTTATATTCAGCTCTACAACTTCACGCTCTTTCTTTCATTGGTGTTGCTCTGCTTAACAAGAAAAAAACTGAAGTCCTCTTTTGCATGGGAGTATTGGGTTTTTCTTTTCCAACATGAGACACCAACACCAGCGGCTTTCTGAAAAAATGTGCAGGGTTGCAATGTATGTGTGTTAGTCACTTGGAAACAAGGTAGGCAAGATCTTACACTCTCCACAAGTTTCACCAGAAGATGTTTTTTCCTAATGAGAGATCTGAAAGCAGTTAGCATTGGATTTAGCCCACAACAGACAATGTATGCAATAAACTGCATTCAACTTTTATTGCCACCTCTTTAAAGTGAGCAATTAAGGAAAAGCAGGTCATCTCACAATCAACCGCAGCTGTACGATTGACACATTTCCCTGCAAAGCTAGCTGTGATCATAGAATCATAGTATCATTAAGGCTGGAAAAGACCCTTAAGATCGTCGAGTCCAACCGTTAACCTATCACTGCCAAGTCCACCACTAAACCATGGCCCTAAGCACCACATCTCCCTGGCTTTTAAATACCCCCAGGGATGGGGACTCAACCACTTCCTGGGCAGCCTGGGCCAGGGCCTGACAGCCCTTTGGGTGAAGAAGTCTTTCCTAATATCCAACCTAAACTTCCCCTGGCGCAGCTTGAGGCCGTTTCCTCTCGTCCTGTCGTTTGTGACTTAGGAGAAGAGACCAACCCCCACCTGGCTCCAGCCTCCTTTCAGGCAGTTGTAGAGAGCAATAAGGTCTCCCCTCAGCCTCCTCTTCTCCAGACTAAACAACCCCAGCTCCCTCAGCTGCTCCTCATAAGACTTGTGCTCTAGACCCTTCACCAACTTCGTTGCCCTTCTTTGGACATGCTTCAACACCTCCATGTCCTTCTTGTAGTGAGGGGCCCAACACTGAACACAGTACCCGAGGTGCAGCCTCACCAGTGCCCAGCACAGGGGCACCATCGCCTCCCTGGTCCTGCTGGCCATGCTATTCCTGATACAAGCCAGGATGCCATTGGCCACCTGAGCACACAGCTGGCTCATGTTCAGGCAGCTGTCAACCAACACCCCCAGGTCCTTTCCCGACAGGCAGCTCTCCAGCCACTCTTCCCCAAGCCTGCAGCGTTGCATGGGGCTGTTGTGACCGAAGTGTAGCACCCGGCACTGAGCCTTGTTGAACCTCATACAGTTGGCCCCGGCCCAACGATCCAGCCTGTCCAGGTCCCTCTGTAAACGTGATGTAGATTATGAAGCATTTTACTTTGCTCCCATGAACAGCATTCACAACCACCTGCAACAGTGGCATAGAGCAGAAGTTTCTCTTTGCATTGCTCAGTTAAGCTTTTTTTTTTTGTGGTAGGTTGCACATTCAAGGGATAGCTTTGGGACTGGTGTATCTTTAGAGAGTCTAAAGTGTGTGCTAAGGTGGAAAATCTCTGATGCTACTCCAGCTAGATTTTTGGGACTGCAGCAAGGAGCTTTTAGGATATGCTTTTTTAGTGGAGGAAAACTTACAGGCTCATAGTAGAGCTAACTAGTGTTCAATTCCATCAAATGAGCATTGCTGCTCATGGGAGGTACCATATTTTTTACTAGCTGAAGACTGGTGGGGTGAGGTATAAGAGTGTCCCAGCATAGGGAGAGACAGTGAAAATGCCCGTTACTCCCTCGCCATGCGGGGCTATAAACGGTATTGACGGGCTGTGATGTATGGTAACGTTGGCGTGAAGGCCCATTGAGTGAGTATATACCTCGGCTTTAATTTGTCTCACACAGTTCATGGAGAGGGAGGGGAAACAGTTTTAAAAATGAATAGAGAGATTTATTTCTCTTTTCTTCATTTTATTAGAAGAGCTTGTGCTATCAAGGGAATCTGTCATTTGGGTCATCTCTCTCCTTGTCAGTCCCGCAGCAGCACAACTGGAGAGAGGAAGAAGCAAGTGCATGTGTATTTGCTGAACTACTGCTATCTGAGGGTCTGCCGTACGGATCGTAGCTCTCTTTGGGTTTTTGTTTTTCCTGGAAGGAAAAATAGATAATTTTTTTTATTTTAATTTATGCTGATGGAGATATTATTTGGGCACGAGTTATCACTGACTCCTGTAATTCCGCAGAGGTCTGGTATAGCAGCAACTTACTAAACAAGCAAGACAGTACAATATGATTTTATTAGCTACTGAACTTTAGAAGCCTGTGGTATTCAGAAGGCTGGAGATTTCTCACAAGTTTCTCTTGAGATGATCAGTAAAATCCGATCCTTTTTTCTACAGGACCAGGAGTATTTCCTCAGTAGGCTTAGATAGGAGCTATTATTACTCTTTATTCCTTTAGGGATAAAAGACATGGAGATGATATATATCTATAATCTGTGTTAGGCCTAAACTTGAGCTCATCCTCAGCTCAAAATATATCTGGCAACCATAGGATATAGATGGAAGGACGCCTGTCCTCAGCCAGGAGCTGTAACCAGATGTCTGTGTCTCTGGTGTGGACACTTGTATCTGAGCTGGGTGTCCAGGCTCCCCTTAGAGTCAGAGAATAGGAATGGGGTAAAACTGAGGAGAGAAACCATAGGTGAGAAAGTGCTGTCTTAGGGAAAATTTGAGATCTCCTAGACCTTCCTCTCCTCTTTTCATAAGGTCTTTCCCCCTTAGTAAATTCTTCCTGTGCTTAAAGCTTGAAACATTTTACAGAGGAGGACATTATTTCTATGCTATTGAAGGGATAAATTGGGCCACGAAGGAATAGTAACTGTCATGATGTGATAGTACTGGTCAGTGTCAGCCTGGAGACTGGTACTTCTCTCTCTCTCCTTGGGACATAGATCTCACAGGGCACTTGGGAAACTTCTTGTCTTGCAAGGATTTGTCACATTGCACCAACGTTTTGGATCTCTGGCTCCTTTCTCAAACGTTGACCCTATGGGCTCTGTCCTGCCTCTTGACTGCCATCCTTGGCACTGTCAGGGCAAAAGGAGAACATCCAGACTTAATCAGGAAAATACCTGGCATCTGGCTGAATCAGACCATTGGAGGATCAGGAATGAACCCAGATAGGATACACTAGGGTTAACTGTGTTGCTCGCTGGAGTTAGCAAAGCCTTCTCACCCGTGCTTTTCTAACTGACTTTAATGTAATCCATGTCAAGAGGTTTGGCCAAGATTGTCTGAGCTTCATCATTTCTGAACACTTACCAGGTCCTTCAGGAGCACTTTGTGCAGGAGTAAAATTCGGGGGTCATTAAGTTTCCCATTAGATCTCAAGGAGACAGGCTATCATTGGGGCAAATGAGACGTAGCACATGATTTCTGGGTTTTTTTGGTTGTGGGTTTTGTTTTTTTTTTTTAGTGTAAGATTTATTAAGGACTCCACAACTCCAGACAAAAATAGTTTCTTTTCCTACTATTGCACAAGAAGTCAAAAGGTTAATCTTTGCGGGGTTTCAAGCTATTGTATTGATTGCTCCAGCTTTTGTGACTCTCTATGTTCATGGAAGACTTGCGAAATCATACAGAAGTGTTAAGTGTTGCAAAATGTCCATGTCTACTCTCTCACATACCTTATCTATCTCCCATAGACTTTCTCTCCCTGTCCTTCTACATTTTTTATTTTTGCACAAAATAGAAATAAAAAACAGAGTAAAAAAGGTTTGAAGTTAAGTGTTGTAACTCCCAAATGATTCTCCGTATGGTATTTCAACACCTCTCCCTGCCCTCTGGCTCGCAGGCTGTGTGACACTATTGATACACCAGTGTCGTGGGATCACCATGGTGACCTGCAAAATGGAGATGCAAACCACACGAACTACAAGTCTCATGAGCTGGGCAGGCAAAGCTGAACTCAAACTTTTCATTGTGACAAACCAAAATGAAGCACAGCAAAACGGACTTTCATTCCAGCATAAAGGGAAAAGCTAGTTTGATTTAGGGGATATTTTTTGCTATTGATGTGGGGTGGTAAAAAGAAAAGGATATTGTGGGGTTTCATGTCACTATAGTAATGACAGCTACATTTCACTACCAGCTCCTCTACAGAGATATTCTTCAGCCTGGGCTTTGCTGAAGTATTTCTGTATTTTATCATGGAGTTCACTATGCCCCGGTCTCATCCAGTGAGTCTGACCAGCTTTTGAAAGGCAGATTACCTCTAGAACTCCAGCAATCTGTTGAATTTCGAAGGCAATTATTTTGATATGTAAATGAAACGATGGGAGGAAAAAGGTATCGTTTTTGAAATGCAATCAAGGCCAAAGATAAAAAAGGTTTCTCATCTACTCTCCAATAATTGTTTTTTAAATGATGCCCTTGGCATGGGATATGTGGCTGTTTCCTTAGCTAACTGCAAGAAAAACCACTTGTACCATTACCCCCAAGGCTGGAAGGAAGGTCATGTAATTCGCTTCTGCAATGGCACAAAAATGGTGGTAAAATCTCTATTGAGTGCACTTAATGGCTCGGCAGATTATTAATGAGATATGGAGCTTTTCAAATCTAATTCCCTAGGTTTAAATCCAAGCCGTGTCAGCAGCTGGAGAACAACCTAAGGAAATTTAGTTTATGTTCTCAGCCCAGCTCCTGGAAGATGAAAAGCCGCCCAACAGTTGGCACTAATTAGCGCTTGTGTTGGCCCTCTACTCCAAAATACCAGAGCCAGAACGGGCCAGGGAGAAGTGAGCTAAAGCTGTGGTGGGTGGGATCTGTGTCTGCAGCAGGGGATGGAAGACCAGCCGCAGTCTCACCCACACACCCATCCTGTTCCTCAGAGACTGTCCCATGTTGGATATCCCATCTGGAGCTCCCTGGCTATGAGCTCCCTGCTGCCAGGCACAGAGCACAAGGAGATCCAAAACCTTATGGTTTCAATGGATTGAGAAAGGGTGGAAAAAGAAACCCAGACACAGGAGGGAAAGAGCCAGAGACAGGACCCACCATCTGACCCTCTTCTCCTGTCCTCCCTGCCTACATTCTCCTCCTGTCCTACCTTGTGCTGCCCTCTGCTTCTGCTCTCCACCTCTCACTATCTGTAAACCTACCTGGAAATTATTGCAAGGTGCATTTTTCCGTCGTATTTCCTAATACTAATTTTACCGCTTGGGGTAGCCTAGACCCTGTTGAGATGTATTTCCCAGCAGTGACTCCATCTTAGCGTAAAAACCAATTAGGATAATAAATAAAGTTCAATATTGTACATGGAGTTTCTTTTGTCAGTGGTACTTAATCACTCAGTTTGGGCTCAGGCCAGCCTCCAGATCCCATCTGGAAAGCTGGAAGGAGAACAGGATGATGTCTGCAGCACTGCGGTCCATCGAGTGGTCCAGCCGTGTTCCAGCCATGCCTAGCTACCCTACCCTGTGTGGTCCCACCATGCCCCACTGCTTCACTTGTTCTCAGTGGTCTGTCACATCAGCTCTGCCTTTACTGCTAAAAGAAATGAAGATGGACCTTGATGCACATCCTGAGCCAGAGCTTTCTGCTCTCAAATCCCCTGGCAAGGGGCGAGGTATCAAACTGATCTCAATCACGCTAGGACAGGCTGGAGTGTGTTAGGTATCCATCTAATTGGCTGCTTTTATCCTGTGCTAATATTACTTTTCTTTGGAGTCTTTTATCTTTAAATAGTAATCATTATCTGTAAAACAAATAAATAAATAAATCAAAATCTTCTCTGAAAGCTACTACACCATGTTTAAGAGCGGGCAGTCCAGCTACTTAGAGACCTCAGCCACTGTATTAATGCAAGTGAATGTCCAATCTCTTGTTTCTCCATTAATCTTCTTTAATCCACCGAGGGCTTGTAGGATTTCCAATTAGTGGTCGTTCAATAATTTCTTCATTTCCAAAGAGGCAGAAATCTCAGTGTGACTGGCAGTGCAAGCTATAGCACTGGCTCACTGAACAGAGCTTAGGTTTCAGATTATGGGAGAAAAGGGAACAATTGTTAGGTCAAGGGAAATACCTTGCTGGCAAAGGTGTATAAATGTCATTCAACTTGCAAAAGTTAAACCAAGGTTCTAGGAAGTCCTGGGATTTGTTTCGAAATCACGATGCTCAACAACATTTGCAGGTTCTTTTTACTTGACCTTTATTTTCTGAACCTTTATGCAGCAGGCACTTCATCCTACTTAACTGCAGCCTTCCAGAAGTTAAGTATCTAGCCGAAGCCCTTTATAGACTGCAGAAAGAAACAAGCACAGCCTGATCCACCTCCCTTAGAAATGTATCCTGTCTTAGAGGGGAATGAAAGATGATTGGATAGGAGTCCTGCTGACCGTGTTAGACTAGCTGCTTAAATTTAAAATTAATCCTACACTGACATTATTTTTTTATTATTATTAGTTTAGTCCAACTAGGTCTGATGCTGGAGAGAAACTTCCCTCGGAGCTGTTTTCAAGCCAGGCAGCAATATTAGACAACATGTTCCTTTAGAATAAGTTGTCTATTTATGCATAGGACTGCAGCAATATGAGAGAATATGATTCAACAGCGCAAGATATGCTTGTGTATTTCTCACTTCCAGTTTAATTCTGTTCAAGTTTACCCTGGATCTCTATATTTTTTAGGACAGTGTTATTAAAAGACAAGTAACAAAGGCCAAAAAGGCTCTGGGAGTGGTTAGGACATTAGAATTAAGGGTCTTGCAGGGGTTTTTCACTTTTGCCTCAATCCAGAGCTCCTGGGCTCATCTGTACATAAAAGTGTAGCTCTTCTGTCACTGTAGTCTGTTCCTTTGGGGTTTTGTCACAGGTCTGTAGCATATTTAAAAAAAAATACACTGCTATAATATTGTTTTTTTGGGAAGACCCCGGGAAGTCTGAGGGGCTCGGAACTGGCTGTGAACGAAGGGCAGCTGAAGCATGGGCCAGCTCCTAGGATGGAGACCTGGAATGGGTGATGTGAAACTGGTGATGTGCCGGGGAGGCTGAGCTGTGAGATGAATTTTTGATTTAGCAGGTTTAAAAGCTAATGGGATTCAAGAGTTAGATCCAAGATAGCATATAGCTATCCAGCCATAAAGAATGGAGCAAGGCTCGGTTAGTACCATAATAGCATCTTAAAGAAAAAGAAAGGAAAAAAAAAAAAAAAGCCCTAGAAGGAAAAATTTTCTTTTCTTTGCATCAAGATGGAAGGGAAATAGATTTTCCTGGTGTTGTCACACACAGCCAGGTTGTCTGTGCTCTCTCCAGGCCTTGGTCCCCTCTTTCTCCAGCACTTTGTCATGTCTGTTTAGACTGAAAGATCTTCAGGGCAGAGTCGGCCTCTTAGAGGGGTTTAGAAGAGGGCAATGGCACCCTGATCTTGCTGGGGGCGTGCAGATGGCACAGCAATTGAATCTATCAGGTATTGATGTTGCAAAGAGGAAGAGAGACAATATCTTTCAGCCAAGAGTTGTTCATCCCTGCTTTTATCAGCTCAGCTGGAAAACTGAGGGTTCCCTGCTCATGCCGCGCACCGCAGGGAGGAGTTTCTTATAGCCAGGACCTTGTAAGAGCATGCGGCAGCTGCCGCTCTGCTTCTGAACGCAGATCTGTGGCCACAGCATGAAGCGGGGAAAAAAACATGGTTTGTGGTTAGCTTCTGTTTCTCTGCTCCCTCTCAGTCTCTGCATTTGGAGATTCATGTGAGATCCGGGTGTTGCTGGGGTTTGTGCTGGCTCCCAGCCATTTTCTCCTGGGAATGGCTCTTTGCTTCCCTCTGAGCTGTGTCCCAGCAGCCAGCTAGGAAATAAACCCTACGGCGCTCTGTTCATTTCATTTGGAGTGATTAATACTAAAAATTACAGGTAATACCCATGAGAAGTTTACAGGGAACGTTTTCTGTAATTAAAAATAACGCCTGGGTGACCGCCTGTGGGTTATGTTACAAAAAAGTACTATTCCCTCTCTCTGCATGTGCAAATCAAGATTATAAAGGGGAAATATTAATAGTCGATGGATTGACTGGCTGGGGAGGTGGTTTAGTTGCTGTTTCATTCTACAGTAGCAATTATCTGCACCTGCTTTCACCAGTTGCTCACTCGGGTACATTTGGGCAAAGGGACTGCTTGGGGAAATTCTTAGGGAACTGGGAAAAATGAAGGTGTTTGGGCAAACAAGAAGATGAAGCTGGTTCTTGAGCATCAAGTGGTCTTCTTGGCACTTAGAATGTGCTTCTGCATGCTGCAGAATATCAGGTCCGATCCTTACCATCTGGACCAATAATCAAGCCTTCATTAGAAACCCAGATTTGTTGTAAATTAGAACATGTAATTAGAAAATGTGTCTGCTAATTGAGTCCCTTTGATGTAAGCTTCAAGCTGTGACGCTGATCCCACACAGAAAGGGTTTTTAATGCCTTTTATTTATATACATTTTCACCCATTTATTGTTACTTGCAGCTCGAACTCTTTGCTGATCAGAAATATTCAGAAATTCATCTTGCAAAGAGCAGTGTCACTTCGGCTATTTATAAATACGATGCTGGCACAAAACGCCATTCAGCAAATCCCTTTTTTTAGGTTGCTTCTTCCCCCCTCCCCCCATTTTTTTCCCTTTCCTTTATATTTCCAACTACAAAACAAGAAGTTTCTATTTTAGCTCGCACAGAAATGTTCAAAGCAAGCCAAGTGTTGATGATTCAGTAGGTGGCACTCCTCCCTCTCGGTCGGCTCTCCGCGATGGCAGCCCTGGCACCATAAGAAGGATTTTGCCTTCATAAAGGTGCTGCTTCTCCCAAGCGGTGGGAAGCGGACTCCTGGAACTCGTGAGCTCACCCAGCATCCCAGAGCACCCTCTGCAAAAAAAAAAAAAAAAAAAAAATCAGGGTGTAAAACTCAATGCCACGGCATATTTCCGACTAGAATAATCTCGGTTTAGCTTTCTGCAGTCCTCCCTGCAGTTTCGGGTGGTGGCGACGGCCTTTACATGTGGTCTTAGGAAAGCACCACCTGCTCTTCTTTGGTGTTAAGTGGTTGCCCCTGTGCTCTGCCTGTGCACGGGGGCAGCTGCGAGGACTATTTCTGTTTCTGCAAAATGTTTTTGAGTTTCTTGAGAAAGGGAGCGCTGCAGACATGCAAAATCTTATTACCCTTATATAAGCCAAAGGAATTAATTAAATAAATGCATAAAAATAACCTCTCAGAAAAACAGAACAGCTAGCATATAACTTAATTTCCTGCCACTCTCTAAAATCTGCTATAGCACAAAGCCGGGTCTTTCTAATGCTTTTCACCTTGTGAAAAAATATCTTCAGATAGAGAAGAAGAAGAAAGTTTAACCCCTAAGACTCTGGCCCCTTTCTGTATTAGGGTGACAGCTTCATTCTCTGAATTTTTAAATGCCTGTAAAATACAAAGCAACGTGGATAAAAGCACAGCCCAGGGAGCCAGAGCCCTGGAGGGTGCTGTGCCCGGTGCTGCACAGCGAGAGGCCAGTTCCGCACTCCTGCCAAGCACTGCTTTACCAGTCCTGATTTTTCAAGAGGTAGCAGCAAGCTTCACAGGACCAACACTGACTTCTTTACAGCCGCTACTGCTCCAGATCACAAAAGGGTGATCACTGCCAGGATTGTGTGGGGACCTTGCTATAGCCCAGCATTGCTTACGCTGCTTCAGGGGAACGAGTGCTGCGTTACACTAAATTAACGAGGGAGGAATCAGACCCAAAGGATTTTTGCAAAGGGAAGCTGGATCACCAGGATGGATTCATCACCAAACTCGGCGGCCCCCATGCAGGCTTAGCTCACCAACAACGGTCTTTCTGGGACTGCTGCGTGGTACCAAGCAGAATCAATTAGAGTAGACCAACATGATTATTCCAACTTGCCAGTAGTCCCCACTGCAGAAAATAAGGTTCAAAGAGCTCTCCCTCATCTCTACACAAAAGGCAATTGCCTTCCTGGATATTGGACAGTCATTGGAGGTGCTGAACATCCCCAGCAGTGGAGCAGGTATCCTGTTGGCCCCAGCTTGGAGGGAGCATGGCTGAAATAACGATCCTGCTCTGCAGATGCCACAGGAACCGAAAATGCCTCTCTTGTCCTGCTCACTGGGGAACTCATTCAAAACCAGCTCACCTGCCTAGATTGCAGGAATGGCTGAGGATTTAGGTCTTAATGAAGCAAATGCTCGTGACCACAAACCCCACTGTGACAACAGGCTGTATGCTGTAATCAGGAAAAATGCATATTGCTAAAGACACAAGAGCATGGCAGATGAGTTTAGTGTTCCTAATAAAAAAATCTAATTCTCCTAATCTGTATCAAACACTAAAAGCTACATGCTACCAATTATTTTCTTCTAGTTTTAATTTACAACAATCAGTTATAATGGATGAAATTAATTCTTAGTTTAATTTTGTTGGCTATGTGCTTAGAATCCCATTTTTTTCCATCTCCGCTTTTCCTGTTGCTGGAAATTAGCTGCATCTAGCTTCAGTGGCGCTAGTTAGGATGGAACATTGGTCCTAATTGTTTACTAATCATCACAACCTTTGGTGTAATTCACTATTTGCTGCAGCTTCAGTGTGGGGTTTAGTCTCATTAGCTTCGCTTACCCTTTCAAATCCAAGGTTTTAAAATTAAAATGATAAACATCGCCATCTGTGTCTTCCATCAGTACATCTCTGCTTTCATCACTTACTCTTGTCTCTCTTTAGAGAAGTCTATGGGGTTATCCTAATTTATACTAGCTTAACTGCATCTTCGGACTCTAGAACTGGTCAGAATTCCTACGTACAGAGAGCTGCATGCTAAAATTCCGTCTCAGCTGGGGACGGGCACGGTGAGGACTGTGCTACGGTGCCGATGCACGGAGAAGAAATCGGGGCAGCAGCGGTGCCTGCGGAGTCACAGGGCATTTTGCACATCGGTAAGAGAGCTCAAAAGCTGTTTCAGAAGACGGTGTATCATGAATGGCAAAATTGTCCTCCGGGTTATAAGCTCTCGTGCTATGCAAATCATTGACAGCCTCTCCTTCTTAACTCCACTCTGCAGTTTCCTGCAGCAGCGGTGGATGTGAGCAGCTGTTGCATCGCAGAGGCTCAGCGCAAGCCTCCCGGCAGCGAGAGGAGGAGGGCCCCTTCCCTGCTGTGGGGAGCTGTGACCGAGAGTTTTCCATCACGCTATGCATTGTGCAGCGTAATTATCCCCAGAGACCAAAGGTTGCGTTCCCCTTTTGCGTTCAGGAGTGTGGTTCATATTCAAGCCTTAATAACCTTTAAATAAAATAAACCTACAAAGCTGGCTCAGATCTCTGACAGATCGTGTTCGCTTAGCACTTGTTGACATGAAAATGTTTTCCAGATTTATCCTGATTTCCCTAGAATTTTGTCATTGCGGACAACTGGAGTAAAGTTCAGACAAAGTCAAAAAGGTGGTATTTTTAAATACAACATCTCACGTTCTCCTTTCTACATCGCTTTTCATTTTGAATGATTATTTTTGCCTGGCAAGTGATAACGTATTATGTCATCAAAAAGTCAGCTTTAAAGCTTGACACACTGCAAGCAGAATGTCAGCGTTTGGGGTTTTGTTTCTCTCTGACACCAGATGAAACCAGTGTGAAAATTGAGACCTCTGGGCCAACAAAACACCATTCCTCTGCTCAGCTTTAACAAAAAGAAACTTAGGAAGAGCTTTTAGCACACTCGCCTGTTATCATCGCTCTATCTGATCTACATGGTGCGCTCAAGGCAGCGGGGACCAGGAATGCTTGTACTCTTGAATGCTCATGGAGTTAAACCGATCAAATACACGCTGCTTTTATTTGCTTGAAGAGACTGAGCATATTTTGCTTTGGTGAAGCCCCAGAGATTGTTACCGAGCCCAGATCGCTCCTGCAGACTGGCCGTCGCTGGCTGTGCTCCCCGTGCGCCCAGCACCAAAGCCGATCTATGGCACTGCCCAAGCTTTGGCATCTGAGGGATCAGTCTTGCTTGCGAAGCGATGCCATGGACAGTGGGAATAGCTGGGACCTTTGATTTCTTATTTCCTAGAATAAAATGCCAGACACCAGGCGGTTTTAAGTGTAGCATCACAACCTCAGGATTGCTTCTGGATCATCTACTCGATACCCAGGAGATGTTCAGGTCTGGAGCCAGAGTTTCAAACCTCCCTTCCTCTCTTCCCCTCCCTTCCCCCCGCCCTTCCTAACCAAGATTTTAGCTTGTAGTACGGAAAAACCTTTGAAATCACCCTGTCACTGTGCAGAGCCTTGTATGCAGATGAATGGTTAATAGGTGCAATGCAGACATAATTACAGAGTTATAAGAGCTTTATTTATGCTCTTCACATTAAAGTGATATCACGCTATTAAATCTTCTTACCATTAGCTACTCAGCATAGCAAGAGAGCGAGCGTGTGTATAAGTGAGGCAATCACGGGAAAATCTTCTCATTAGTCTCTTAAGAACAGCGGAAGACACAAAGAAAGGTGTATTCGTCAGCCTGGGCTGTTAAGGAGGCAGCAGAGGTATATTATATACTTTGACATCGTTCCTCTAGAGAAGTTTGCACACATTATTCTGATGAGCAGAGCGTGGAGGTCACCGCGTACCTTCCCCTCCTTTCTTGCACTTTTTCTGGCTTTGGGCGCTTGCCCGCGGCTCCTCTGCTCCAAGGCCAGTCCCCCCTCGCCAAGGGAAAGGCACTTCCAGTGGGCAGCTGGCCTGCTCAGAGCAACGGGGGCTATTTTTCAGCTAGAACTTTTTTAGGGGGAGAAAAGTGCAGATTTGGTGATATCGGAGTGTTTCTGTTTCCACTGGTGTTGTTTTTGCCTGTGTGCTGCACGATGCAAATGAAAGCAGCCTCTCCCCGCCCCGGATGAGATGCTTTGTGGCAAGGGCTTCCAAACAACAGGGATCATTTCTGAAATTTAAAATAGTCCATGGGTTTGAAATTCTTCTCCAGCATGTTAAACCATATCAAAGCTGCATATGGGCGAGAAGGACCTATTTATTTACTTACTGCTACACATCAGTGAAGTATTTTATTGAACTCAGAGCAGAAGCCTTTTCATTTTTCGATTTGCCAAAAAGTTCTAAAACCCCTTTTGGGTTTAATTTTCCCCCATTTTTTTCAGAACTGTCAGCAAAACACAAGGAGTATCAGCCCTGTGATTCTGTGTTCACCAGAGGCTACATGGAGGGTTTGCATTCTGCTAAAGGACTCTTAAAATGTTCATCTGAAATTAATAGTAGAATATATTTTTATTATGTGATGTGGAACAATAAACCCAGATGTTCGCTGTGCAACAGAGAGCTTGCTGCAGTGATATAAATCTTTGAATTCATTTAGTTTTTATCTTTTGTCAGATGTGTAAGGACAGTTTTCTGTGCATGTTTTATCCAACTCAGTTTTTACTTAGGAAACCGAAATGAAGCTGGTTCGATCCCAAATGCAAATGTTTTAACTGGATGAAAATGCCCGCAAACCCCAGAATCCAAAAGAGGAGCAGGGTCAGACCTTGGAGGTGCTCTGATTTGGGGTCGGTTTCAGGTGGGTTTAGGTTTCTAGTTACCTGTCTCCTGGATCAATACGGCTATGATACATATCAAAGCTTCACCCTCCTTCCTGAAAAGTAAATCCAAAGGGAGCTGCTGCTGCTGAGGCTGCTTGCCAACTTTTGCGGTTGTGCTGTTTGCTCACAGCCATTTCACGGTGCATTTCAGTTTGTTCCGTAATGAGCCAGCGGCTCGGGAGTTTGGCTGGTGGCTGCTCTCCTGGGCAGGTTGGAAAGCCCACCAAACCCCGCACAGACACGCTGGTGCCAGAATGAACTGGAGCTTCCAGCAAACTGGAAACCGTGTCTTGGAGCAATAGTAGTTTGCAGAGTTGTCTTGTGTGCAGTACAAGTGCAAATGTGAACAAAGAAAATGTTAGTGTAACCGCTCGCTGGTTTCGTTTTTCCTTCCCCACCATTTGCTTGATGTTTCATGTTCAGAGGAAAGTGGTGTATACGTGAGCATCCCAACAGCGCACGCATGGGATGACGGTGTTGTCCCTTCCGTGGCACAGGCAATTCATAGATCGCAGACTGTGCTGCAGAACAGCAGCACCGCGTTTGCTTTGCGGGTGGGGAAACTGAGGCACAGCCTACTGGCTCTTCATCACAGTCGGGAAGAACCCCAGACCTGAACCTAGGTGCTTTCTGCTAGGTCTCCCTTTCCCCTGCAGAGCCATAACAGAGTCCAAGTTTTTAAGAGGCTGCAGAGGAGCTATTGCTGTCACCCGTCGTCGAGCTTGGCGCTCTGTATCTCACAGCCAGGGCTTTTGATCGTCACCTCCTTCCCTCCCCATTTCTGCACAAGAAGGGGAGGAACAGCAGGGCTGGGACAAGCTGCACAAAAATGCTGGGTCAAGAACAGTTCAGGAGGGGGAAAAAAAGGAAGAAGAAAAGGCTTGTCATGTGCTTCCAGTAAACACAATATCTGACACAGAATTAATGGGGGGATTATGCGGAATCAGCACATACATTTCTCAAAGTGACTTTCCTCGACAGAAGGACACTAATCGCACTTTCAGAGATCAAAGCCTTTAATCAACGTTTAAGCATCTTAAGTTTGTTCCACTTTATTAAATGAAAATAATGACACTGTGTTTTACATTACATTAAGGAGAAGGAAGATGCCCCAGAAAAGCCGCCTGTTTCCCCTCTCTGCCTAAGTCCTGCCTTTTACAGCCGAGCACAAAATTACCTCCTGTCCCACTGGGAAGTGGGCTTGGTGGCAGCTTACAGAGTACAGCTGGAAAAGGCAAGCTTGATCTCCGTCACCCATAAGTTAGATCAGACGCATCTCTTGACATGTGGTAGAGGTAGAGTGCTGTACCGTGGGCACGTCCAGAGCAGCTGTGCGTGTTCAGGGAGATGACAGGTAGTTCTGCAATGATTTGATCGAGTAAAACCTTTTTTTCACTGCAAAACACAGAGTGCCTGATTGAAATCTGTAGCAAACTTATCCCTCTTCTGCTAAGTAACTTGCACTTGCTGGCTGTGCTTAGAAGAGTTAGATGTGTCCCCTTGGAAAGTGCGAAAATGAAACTTTTACATTTTCTAGTTTGAAGCAGTCTTGCTTAGAATTCACCATTATTTTTATGATCACTTTTGAAAATGCTCAAGCTGGAAGTAAAACTTTCCCTTGGGTCTGCAATTGCTTTTTTTTCTCCAATTTTCCAAAGAAAAAGTTAAAAAAAAAGGTTAAATGGAATCTTTTATTTCCTATTCTAAATTATGCAGCATTACCAAAGAGCCTTGAAACCAATTATTCAAACAGGTCTTTGCTTTCTCCCACACTGAAGGACAAATCCTGCCCTTGCAGTGGAAGAACAGCTCCAAGAAGGGGAAGGGAGCTTTGTAAACCTTGTCCCTCCCCAGCACTCCAGAAGACAAGGCAGAAAATGGCCCTGCCTGCATCACGCTTGTTACCATCGCATCTGCACCCAGCACCAATGCGATGCCTCATGTCGCAGGGTCAGAGCAGGAAGGTCTCATCCAGCTTCAATCACCCTCCTTGTTAGTTAGGTCTTTGCTTTAGTAGGTTTACAGCGAATAACCTAACCAGTGTAAGGGAGATGTAACACCAGCCACCACTTCTGCCGTGGTTGCCATTTGCTGTCCTTCTCCCAGGCTTTTTTTCTCCATGTTTGCCCACTCCTTACTGGTTTCCTTGTGCAGAGTGATGCGTTGGGCACCCTGGGTCAGAGCAGCACTTGGGAGCCTCCTCCCCCGCTTTGCATGTGCTCCTGCTTGCCTTGCTCTGCTCCGCTCCCCATCCAGTCGGTCTGGCCTGGGGAGCCACCACTGCCGTCCAGCTCGGTTGCGTTTCTGTTCATGCTGGAAATGTGGTGCTGTCGTGATGGGTGCCTGTTTCCTATTGCTAGGAGAAAAAGGGGTTTATGGCAGATGGTTACAGCTCCCCACCCCAATCAATATATATCCAGTGACAGAGAGATGAGCAAGCAGGATTGCAGGAGTCAGCATCAGCTTAGGCTTCCAAAGCTGCTTTTCAGAGCGCTGTTAGCAGCTGCTCTCCTCCTCAACATTGCTGCAATGCTCAGCTCATTGGCAGAGCAAACACATCCCGTGGACCTGAGCAGCTGGAGCCCAAGGCTCTGCCCTTCAGGTCCTGGTTTTGCCTGTGAGTCTCTGTGTGACTTTTGGGTATGTAATCTGTAAGCTGTCAGAAAGGTTCTTCCATCCTTGACTACTCCAGGTCCATCTCAACATCTCACCGGTCTTTGAAAAGACCCACTTGTTTCCTTACTGGTTTAGGTGCAAGAATCTGCCAGAATGGTGTCCGTTCAGATGTGTTCACCACTCTCCCCAGTTCTGTATCTCTCACTGCAGAGGCTTTTGGCTGCACTTTTAATTCTTGGCCTGAACACTTCCATCTTGCCATCCAGATGGCTTTAGAGGAAAGGGTTGGACAATCGTTGTCAAAACTCAGGGTTTGTTAGTTAGCAAGTCAAACTAACAGTCTTTTAGTAAGTAAATTGCTTTCCAGGGCCTGCAGAAGTTTGCAACTTCGCTGCATGTCAGATATCCACATTCCTACACTAAGAGGAAAATGAGATATAAATCTGTAGTTTCATCTTGAAATGATAACTTTTTCAATGTCTAAATCTTGTTTTCTTCAGTCCACACAACCTCTGTCTAGACACACCGGTCCTATTGTCTTTTCCTAAATAGCGCATCCAACTTTTACATGTTGACAAGGTTGCAAATTCACTCTGCTCTTGCATTCTCTCCCATCCGAAGTCACGTTTGCGCTGGGTGGCACTGGGTCCTTCTGAGGTTTGTTTTTCATAAACGATCATTATTGCTGTCTTTCCTGCAATACTGAACAGCCTGATCTTTGCATGTCACATGTCATTAGGTTTAAAGTCATTTAGCAAAGACATTAGTCTGCAGCTGGATGGAACTGTCTGGTGTGTGCCACTTGATTTCAGCTTTCGTGGTCTGACACTCACTTCAGGCTTTAAGATCTTAATGTGATGAAGCTGCGCCTCAGTTTACCTTTCTCACCCACTAATTTAATTTAAAAATTGAAGAAATGTATTTTTCTTCTAATCTTTGCTCTTTCAAGCAGCAATGCGCTAACTATTGGCAGCTGTTTGAGCCATGGAGACTCTTACCAGCACGCAGACATCGGCCTCCAGGCAGAGGGAGATGCACGTGGCTCTGCCGCCTGTGAGACCTGCTCTTCTGGAGACTCCTCCTGGGAGTTCAGACAAGCCTTGGCTGCACCTTCTCCCCATGCACAATGCCCTTGCTTCAGAGAGCTATCGTAAGGGTTAGTTCATTAACACTTGTGGAAGGCACCTGAAGTGGAAAATCGTTTATGAGCATGCTGTTTGGGGAGTGGAGAGGAGCTGTCATGCCAGTTCACTGCTTCCCATGAAACTGTCACCTCCAGTTGGAGTTTGCCTTTTGCAGTGTCTGAGCATGGATATGGATGTAACTCCCACCCTGAGCTGCCCAGCATCATCTGGGCTCGCTCTGAAGTTGCAGACGGATTTTTATCTGCCTAACAGGCAGTGAGAGTCCAGCAGGAGATTTGTCCATGAAAGGAATGAGATAAATAATTGACTACAACAAACTCACTGTACAGAATAGTCTAGCCTGGTGGCTAGAGCTCACTGCTTGGACCTGAACAGTGGGGGACATAAACTCCCCTCCCCTCTTTTGTACCTATTTTAACCATGTGGGCTGGTGGAAAAAGAGAGGGGAAATTATTTTCTCTCCCAGTTATGATAGTCCTGCTCTTTGCCTCTGTGGCATTCATCACACAGAGCTCGGGGCAAAACAAGCCAAGCTTTCCATTTTTTCCACTCCATACACGTTTGTCTGGATTTTGTCTCCCTATCGGTGAAACGACTGATGGGCTCATGCTCGGTCCCAAATGGTGATGGCAGCTATTGCTCTGACACCCCTGCAAATCCCAGACCTCATCAGCACAGAGTGTTCAGCAGCTTCTGCTGCTGTTTGGGCAGCATTTGCGGGGACCTGGCATGGCCGCGCGGCAAGCAGAGAACGCAGGGCAGAGGCAGCAGCCTGTGCAGCCGCTGCTGTCGTTCCTTCGCGATTCGTGTCTCTCCTTGGCAAGCGGCTGCACGCCTGTTAAGGCCGATTGCTGGGAAGTGACGGGGTTGGTACACGCTGCCACGCCAGCTCATCATCGCTTGTGTCGCACAGTGACCTTGGCAGCTATTGAGTGTCTGGCAGCACTAAAAATATCAGCTATTGTTGTCTGTTAGGCTGCAAACCATGGGGCACCCATGCAGACACAGGGCATGCCAGCGAGGTGAGGCTCTCCAAAGTCTCTCCTCTCCTCCTGGCAAGGCAATGCCTCTGTCTTCTTGTACAGCAACTTAGTTGTCTTTGAGCGAAGACCTTTTTCAAGATGAAAATCCCCTTTTGGGGGAGAATGGGAGAAACCCATGGTGACATGATTTCGGACAGTGAGATGTAAGGGGAGACAGAGAAAAAGAGAGGGGATGGATGGATGGACAGGCACCGGGCTGGGATGGCAGGAAATCTGAAGGGCAAGAGCAGCCTTGAAGAGACAAGATGGTCCAGACAACTCAGCAGTGGTGTTGGCAGAAGGCTCAGCAGGTTCCTGTGGCTCTGATGCTTTTTCACACTGACTTTTTACATTCTGTTCATGTTTCTTTCTACACCTGGATCATGGCCAGAATGAAAACCAAGAAGGGGAGATAGAAAACTTAGTGCTTTTCAATTAAACAAGAAGCACTTTGCCATTGTAAGTGAGCTTATTTAGACATTAAATCAAAATCAAATGCTTGCACTATCAGTGCTACTTACAGTCTGATAATTAATGATGGCTTTCCCCAGTGAAAACTCTTCTGTGTTCTGTCAGCGCCACTGTACATCTTTGATCGAAAGCTTTTTAAGTAGTTTCAGAAGCTGGATCTGTAAAATAAAAATAACACTTAGTGGTAATTCTCTGCCCAAGAAATAAATAATAAGGCTTGTAACATTTAAGTGTTGGATGTCAGCTCATCAACAATTTCAGCATCATTGCATGGTGGTGAGCTGAGAAATAGGAGAATGAAGGGTTTTCTTTGCAGTTATGTGTAAACTCTTTTACATCCCTCTGACAGCGTGAAGGAGTTTTAAAGCAGATGTAAATTATTTTTGCCTTGTTTTCAGGACCTTTTCCATAACCTGTATGGTGGAAAGGGATCTTAGTGCTAATGAAAATCAAGCTCAGTTCTTCTTATGGAAATACAAACAATCCCAATTGCATTTGCCCTTCCCCCTGCTAAGTGTTGGAAGAAGATAAAAGCAGAAAGGGAAGCAAAACTGCATACGTTAAACTGTATGCATTAGTCTTTGCTAAGCAGAAGTCCCCAAGGTCGTATCCCATCAGGGGCCCTCAGCAGCCAGAAGGTAACCTGGATGCCTCTGGAGCTGGAAGCACGAACTGCTGGGAGGAGAGGCTGACTGCAGGTGTGAGGGCTGCAGGAGGTTCAGAAACCTCAAACTGGGATGTGGCTGGCAGGTCTCACCTCCCCACCAATTCCTCACCTTTCTTACAGGGTTTGGACTGGCCTCCATTCACAGATATGCCTTTCTTTTCATGCCTTTTTTCCCCCCACTCCCTTCAGGAGCACCTAGGAGAGCTGTCTGCTTTCCCACCCCTCCATTTGGAGGTAGCAAAGTCCCACCTGATGCTCTTGAGCAACACGTGCCTCCCCTCTCCATTCTCAGCCACCATGGCAGCGGGTGTGAGGACAGCATCCCTCACCCTTCCCTCTCCCAACCTGTCTGCTGGAAGGAGTCTTCTCTTCTCCCATCAACATGCTCAGCAGAGTAGACAGCTGCCAAGTGCAATAATTAGGCCTCACCTCACTCCGCCTAGCGCTGCCAGCTGCTGGTACAATTAAGCTGCATTATTACTTTCTAAATTGAGAAACGCTTCCCCTCCTCCCTTTGCTCCCCTCCTCCTTCCTCCTTCTCCCCCACGCACGCCGTGCGATTCACAATGGTGCAGCTTCAGCACTTCCCAGCCCGGGCGGGATGCTCGGTGCCAAGCAGGGTTTTGAGCTCAATGCAGGACCTGCCCCTCCATCTGGGTTAGAAGAAAAATGGGTTTCTGCCCTGCGCTGTGGAGAGGAGGGAGGAGATGAAGTAGTGAGTAACCACTGAGTCTTACTTTGCAACCTCTGTCTCCCGTTATCACCTTTAAGAGGACCAGTGCTGATCAGAAAAAAACTCTTCCCATGCATCCTCATCCTTTTTGGCACTGGTGAGGCCGCCCCTCGAATCCTGGGCTCAGCGTTGGGCCCCTCACCCCACGAAGGCCATGGAGGGACTGGAGCGTGGCCAGAGCAGGGCAGCGAGGCTGGGGCAGGGGCTGGAGCCCAAGGCTGGGGAGGAGCGGCTGGGGGAGCTGGGGGGGCTCAGCCTGGAGAAGAGGAGGCTGAGGGGAGCCCTCATCGCTCTCTGCAACTGCCTGAAAGGAGGCTGGAGCCGGGGGGGGTCGGTCTCTTCTCCCCAGTAACAAGCAATGGGATGAGAGAAAATGGCCTCAAGTTGCATCAAGGCAGGTTTAGGTTGGATATTAGGAAAAACTTCTTCCCTGAAAGGGCTGTCAGGCCCTGGCCCAGGCTGCCCAGGGCAGGAGTTGAGTCCCAATCCCTGGGGGTATTTAAAAGCTGGGGAGATGTGGTGCTTAGGGCCATGGTTTAGTGGTGGTCTTAGCAGTGCTGGGTTAATGATTGGACTTTATGATCTTAAAGGTCTTCTTTTCCAACCTAAACGATTCTATGATTCTGCCTCCCTCAGTCTCTGCCCTGGTCCCAGCTACAGGGATGTTGTCCCCATCAACACCCCGAGCAGGGGGGTAGGGTCTGTTCAGTCTGCTGGTGCAGCTGCTTGTGTGATCATTGGCTCATCCCATTAAGCCAAGATAGGCCAGAGTAGCATTAGACAGTAGAACTTTGTGATTTTGGTTTATCTGGACTGAGAGTTTAAGTTTGAGCTCCCGTGGCAGATTGGTGTGCAGATAATGAGAGCATCTTCAAAGAGGTGGTGGAAGCTGGGGGAGTGTAATGAGCCCCAGCAGCCGGAGGAGTGCGCGGACCTTAAACCTTAGCGAATAACCAGGACTAGAAGTGGAAAGAAAAAACACGGTCTTTTCCTTGATTTGTCTGCTGGGATGCAAACGGCAGAAGGAGGGCATACTTTCCGGTTAGTGATAACTGCATTTTTCAATTTGTGGCCAGATTCAGACCCATGATGCAATAAGGATGGTTTCATGGTGCTTAAGTGAGAGACACGTCTCATCTGCCATGGAGAACAGGCCGTAGCGGGCGGACTCCAGCATCTCCCAAAGAAACCCCATGGCCTGCCTTGCACAGAGGTGCAGGGCTCTGAGAGCAGGCTTACTGGAAATAGTTATTAAGAACAATTTCTCATTTGGCAGTCATTACATCTCATGCTAGAAAAACACAAAATGACACGAAGCTATGGTAAGCAGCCCATAAAGGACCTATTCATTCTTCTCACTATGGTTAGATTTGTTGTTAGTTTCCTTTTTTGATTCAAAGCAGGTTGAAATAATTGGAAATCATTAAAATAGCATGTTGGAGCAATCTGAGCAGGCTCATGGCATGAACAGTTTGTCGTGTTTCCTCAGACTGCATGAGAGGACTACTGGGGGAATCTAAAGCTCTGGGCTTTCTAGAAGCGACAGCTTGGGTGCTCCTCACTTCTTGTCCTCGGCACATGATTGATGCACTCATTGCGTCTGGTGTCTGGAGTACATGAGTTCTTTACAGTGGGGGTTGTGTGGTGCAATGGAGGGACAGTAGATCTGAATTTGTTATCTAAGGGGATTGTAATCACGGTAATTAACAGTGTTGGTAGATCTTAGTCTGGCTGGCAATAAGATTTTATGTGGTGTATCTTCCGCAGAACGATTTCTATTACTTCAAGCAGATAAAAACTGACATGGGCTCAGAATGAGTTGGAAAACCAATAAGTAATAAAACTTAGCATGAAAACAAATAAATTAGCCCAATCAGAAAAAGCACTGAGAGGCCATCAAACTAGTTAGACAGATGAAGTCAAATGTCACTCCAAGAGATGAGCAGTTGTTAAGGCAGAGATGCCAGGCTCCTTTTCAAAATATTTTCTCAACTTCTTTCTCTCTTTAGGACTGGGCTTGCTTCCATCTGCCAAACTCAGTCTGAATCAAGCAGAAAAAGATAGACAGCCTATAAAATACCTCGTCTTCCTTGAAGGTGTTTTCCTTTGTGTTACTATTTCACAGTGAATTTAACAGTGGCTAAAAATGCTCTTTGGGAGCTGGACGTACTGAGGTCCTCTACTTACATCTCTGCTGATAGCGGCTCAGCGAAGGGAACTGTGGGACCCGGGACTGTTGCACTGGCCTGATTTGAGACTTAGTGTTGAAGGGGAAACTTAAGTTTTTAACCGCGGTGTAAGTGGCAGGGGGCTGGGCTGGAGGCTGAGATGGCGCTGGAGGGGTGTGGGAAGCGCCTGTGGCTGTCGGGGTGTCTCTCACCAAGAGAGTCGTTGCTCTCTGCACGGCGAGACACCAGGAGAGCGCCTGGAATGAGGCACCCTGCCTACGCTGGGAATGGGAAACCAACTTCTACGAGTGATTAACTAATTAAAATGCACTAGAACAATTGCAGTTGAGTGTCTGACTATAACCTTCAACTCTGGCTTAATTAGTACATAAACCTTGCTTTGTGCCCTGTGCAAAGGAGTGAATTTAATGTGCTTGGACTTATCTGTTTAACCTACCAAGGAGGGTACCAACGGCTCACTCTGCTGCTGATACCTCCCCTCACACGGCTGGACTGAGATCATCCATTTAGATCTTATGGGGCACTGAATAGGTTTAAGACTACTGATTTTAAGTCAATACAGACTGGGCTAGGAGAGCTGCTAGGCCTAGATACTGGCAGGTGTTGCTATTATACGGGAAAACAGTCTCAGCCAGTTTCCAGCAGCAGAAGAAATAATTTTTTATTGCTCGTAATTATATGTTTTTAGCTAAATTAATCACCGGACTAGATCTAGTATTTGGTTCAATAGAATAGCACCATGCTACGCTTATTCTGAATTTGACCCTCTGGCTTTACGTGAGCTAAGTCTATGGATGTTAATTATGGTGGGAGGAAAGAATAATCCACTGGTTAAAGTCCAGCTGGGTGCTGTGGAGCAGAGCTGGCTGGGCTGTTGCGCTTGGTGGCTATTGCAAAATACTTGGGGGTTGACTTGATATGAATTGTGTTTTCTCCAGCTTTTTAGCAAAAAGAAACTGAATAAGAAATCATTCCAGCTTGAACAAAACATTTGCTTCATTTGGGGGAGATTGTGAAGTCTTTGTTGCTCAATTGTCTGGAAAGACATTGAGTAATAAAATCCCATTTGAAAATAAAACATCACAATGTTTTGACAAGGGATTTTGAAGTGGGGGAAGGGGACCAGCAAGCTGAAGTGATCGAACTCAGCACTAGCTCATGGCATATTCCAGGTTGACCAGAATCTGGGTTTTTTCAGCGTAAACCAGCTGAGCTCAGCTGTACTTGGAGGAGGTAAACTCAAGTCCTTGCCCATCACAGGCTCCTTGATGGACCTCAGGTGAGCCACTTTGCCCTTTAGACCTCGATGAAGGGCAATTTCAAGAGAAGTTCCAGGGAAAAAAGTAAAAATCTATGTTTTCCACAAATGGGTAATCCATATAGTGTTTATGTCTAATCTAAAGGTTTTATTTAGATCAGTTCTTCTAAATTTTGACCTTTTAATCCTTAATTGTTTTCTCTCTTTATAAGTTAAGTTAAATTCGGAATTGGAAAATCAGCCTAAACAGAAAACCAGAGCTTTTAATTAGGAAAATGTCAAAACAGGATGTTTCAGACTTCAAAACTTTTTGAACACTTAAAATTACAGCTGGGTCAAAATGGACCTTTTCCTTTGAAAAGTTCTGGATCCAGAAAATCAGCCTTTCTCCATGGGGGAAAAGATGAGGGAATTTCCTGGGCAACCTGAACATTTCTGGTACCTGCAGCAGCTTTTTAAAACCCTTTCACATACTTTTACACTCCCACACACACTGCTGAGAAATAAATCCTTTGGAAATGGAAATCAGGCTTGAAGTAAACAGATTAGTAATGGTTATTTGGTAACACTTTATTAATTAAATGTCCTAAATACATTTAAACCTAGGCATTTAATTTAGATTTATAAGGATAATTTAGATTTATAAGAATCGTTATTATACATTAAGTACAGTAAATGCCAATTGATTTTTATAGACAATATTTACTGAGGTGTAACCACACTGCAAAATTTAATTATCTTCATACTTAGTTAAAAGGACAGTACAAAGGTTTTGGAACAAGGACCTTGGGTAAAGCCTGGCAAGGAAGGGAGCTGCTCCTGCTAATCTCGCCTTAGAAAGCCAGCCTTTGCCCTGCCCCATATCTTCTGGAGTCATTTCCATAAATGCCAAGTAAAAAGCTCAACATGCACTTTTCAATGGGAAAATCTTTCACTTCATTGTTCTCTGGCTGTCAGCTGCAGCTGGGTGGAGGGCAGCACGTGGGCAGTTGCCCAAGGGCTGAGAGGTTGGATGTTGAAGCCGGAGCTAGTCCCCTTCAGCATCCTTTCTGGTAGAGAGAAGTGTCATGGATCCCATCAATTCCTGCCAATGTGGTGCATTGTTCAGCTCCATTCCCGCTTCCCAGGGGGAGAACTTAATGCCTTGTAGCATCACTGATCATAAAAAGGGCCAAGGTGTATGGAAAACAATGTTGGGGAAGCCAGTGGAGTCAGTGGTTATGAGCAGAAGAGGACATCTCTGACTTCTGCCATGGAGAAGCACTGATTTGTCATTCTGGGACTGTTCGTGGGAAAGGAGCCATGTCAACACATCTGCATATTGGCAGAAAAATCTTAACATTTTCAAGTTGTCATACGTGGTTTCCAAAACAGAAAGTGTTAATGTTTTTGTTCCAAAGGACTTTTTATTTTGCCATTGTGTTCTTTATATAAACATACTTTTGCCATCATTTTCTTATTAGCCTGTGTAGGAACTCATTCATAAATCAGGTCAGATATATCTTCCCCTTCTTGGTCAGAAGCAACCCAGAAGTTAGTGCCTGGGTGGATGCTGGCCAGACCTGGTCGGAGGCACCACAGCAGCCAGTGCTCCTGGGGGAGGAAAGCAGGGACCATAATTCCCCAAGCCCTGCTGATAAAACCACATGCAGAACCAACATTTGCAGAAAGGTAAAACACAGCCTGAATAACCAAGTCTGTGGTTTCCAGTCCTTCAGTGGTGGGAACCTGCAGCAAAATCATTTGCACTGCTGTCTTCCAGGATGGAAACATCATCAGTGCAGGCATCTCTTGCTGTTTCATTTTGCAAAAATTTTTACAAACATTTGATTCATTGGCAGTTTAGGAAGGTTCATGTTCCGTAAGCTTCGCTTTGAGATTTGAGGAAGAACGAGCCCAGAATCTCAAGCAGAGGCCAATGAGTCTCACCTGTGTTCACGTCAGCCCCGTAAATCAGCCAGACACTCAAACAAGTTCATGAACCTTCGGGAAACTTTAAACGAACCTGGGCTGAATCTCCAGGCTAGATGCACAGTTCTCGTAGGAAATAATTCACAACATGCAGCTCAGAGGGCACGATAATGATTTCTAAAGTGAAAATAACATAAAGCATAGATATTATATGGGATAAATGCATTTTAATGCAGTTATGCTGAAGACTTTGCTGTTGTAATCTTGGAATGTAAATTTTCCTGCTCTGACCACTCTGACTTTCCCTGCATTTTTCTGTCTCTCGAACATGACAAGTACCGAAAGCCTACAATTCTCATCAAAATTAACAGTAACCCCAAGTGCTTTAAAACCTCTGCAAAATCCAGCCCATGCTGTATATTCTGTATTGTATCTCTTTAAGATGCAATACTGCACATTTTCCAGATGAAAAGTGATCCACTGCTGTACGGGGTAATTTCACAGCTAAATTGCTCAGTGGTCGTAAGGAATAACAGTTCAGCTGCGAGGCAGTGCGTCAGGCCGGGGATGAGCATATGGCAGAGAGGGCGCTTTGAGTGGAACAATATTGGGCACGGGGAATCTAGCAAGCAAATGAGATGATCCTGTTGAATCTGTAATTGAGGTAATTACTTGGAATATGGATATTGAGTTCGTGGAGGAGGAGCTTCTGTGTGCGTGCTGGTGCGTCTATTCATGTATTTGTGTGGATACATGAACATTTGAGCCAGCTCACTGGTTGCGGTTCAGGACCAGTTGAACTCAGTGATCATGTTTTTAAGGAGGCCAGGCTTTAATTCCTAAAAATGTTAGTCTTTGTATGTAATATTGGAGAAAGAGCAACTATTAAGCTGGACTTTAGGAAGGAGGAAGGCTAGACACCCACATCACCATCACCCAGTGGGAACAAGGCTCGTGACCTGCTCTGGCTCTTTGCAAATTCCCAGGATAATGGGGATCCAAGAGAGAATCATAGTCTAAAATACTTCCTCCTAGATGTGCTCTGGCCATGAAGTTGAAAACATTTTCTGAAGTCTTTGGAAATTCAGAGGAATTTGGGGTTTACTTTGTAGCCGTGCTTTCATGTGTTTGTGTAGTACGGCCTGGGTGGCAGAAGAAAAACCTGGCTGTGCTCCAGAGAGGCTGAGAGTCACAGCACCGTGTTGGTGCCACGCTGTGCCCGAGCTGGCCGACCGAGCTGTTCAGCGGGGGCTCAGTGCCTGAGCAGCGCGAGCCCATGTTAGCAGGCAGGCAGCTTTGTAGGTACACGCTTTCTTCGTGCGCTGGGACCCAACGGGAGCTCCTTCGTGGCAGTTTGCCAGAGGAAGGAGAGCAGGAACCGATCTGTCACAAACACTTCTTCACCGTCTGCCTCTGCCATTCTGGTGCAATTCTGAACTAAAACTGCTTCACGTGGGCTTCTTTGACTTTACTTCCCAGGGTGTCCCAAAAATTCAAACCTTGGCCCAGGACGTGCGGACACAGCAGTGGAAGGGTTAGAGCTTGATGGCCTTGCGCAAGAGTAATGAGCACTGGCTGATGCCTGGCCCAGCCTTAAGCTGATAGCAGTTTACTTCCCGCCTCATCCTCTGGGTACGAACAAGCAAAAATGATACTAGGTCAGGGCAGCAGCCCCAGAAGTGAGGTTTTTCTTTTTGTTGCCCTTGCAGAGAATGACCAGACAGAGAAATAAAAAGAGAGATAAATCTACTCACGCACACAAATATTGTGATGAAAATGAAGACAGTTCTGTTGTGTGAATGTTTGGAGGAGCACAGAGCACTGGGAACATGTTCCAAATGTCAAATGGATTATACTCCAGCGCCCTTACTGTTTCATATAATTCTCATCTAATGTCACCCCTGGCAACAATAATACAAGTCTCAATATTCAGTTTGATGTAGCCTCACTGAATATTTTTAAGCAATGAGGAAATTGCCAGGGGGAGCGAGAGAAGGAGGGGTAGGCGGGGCGGGGGTTGCTGTTGCACCCACAGCAAGGGTGACAAAACAGATCCCCGAATTAAATCCGTCAGAAAGATTGAGTTTGTAATTTCAGGGTCCCTGATGCCTGTGCTGCTGAAGCCTGGATACGCTCGCGCTTGAGTTTTAATCATGAGGTTTGTCTCCATTGGAATACAATTAGGGAGCCCCGAGCTTGAAGCAAACAGATTGGAGGAGCACAGTGAAAGCAAATGCAGTAACATGAAGGGGGACAAATCATCTTAATTTTGCCAGGCTAAACAGAGCTGTCACATTACAAGGTCAGGCCAAAGTGAGCTGATTTTGTGGGAAGGAAGGATAAAATGACTAGAAAGGTGGAAAGTGCAAAGAGGCAGCATGGGCTTGTCCTCCATTATTTTATTACTCTCTTGACCCCAAAGGTTTTCATAAAGTTGATTAACAGATATAGCAGCCAACCCCCGAGGTCCTAACACAACCGTTACTCCATTCTCCTTCCAGGCTCACTCTGGCTGCTGCCTGCAAGGGCATTTGCACAGTAACTCTACAGCACCATCATGGAGAGCTGATCCATGCCCTGCCTGTGCCCAGCAGAACAAGGGTGCAAGGAGCTCCACCTCCACCTCCTCTGCTGAGCACCAGGGGATCTGCCGAGCAGCAGCTCTCCTCGCCTGCCTTACGGCAGTGACAGCTTTCCCGCGTCTGCCTCCCTCCACCCCAGATCCATGGAGAAGTTTCCCAGATTATCTCAGTGCCTCCTCTCCCATGCCCACACCACTGCACTGGAAGAGGAAGAGCCTGTCTTATATCCAGCTCCTAGAAGCTGTATTTCTGTCTGAGACTTCTCTTCGCACACAGTATAGAATCATACAATCATTTAGGTTGGAAAAGACCTTTAAGATCATCAAGTCCAACCGTTAACTCAGCACTGCCAAGCCCACCGCTAAACCATGGCCCTAAGCACCACATCTCCCCAGCTTTTAAATACCCCCAGAGATGGGGACTCAGCCCCTGCCCTGGGCAGCCTGGGCCAGGGCCTGACAGCCCTTTCGGTGAAGAAGTTTTTCCTAATATCCAACCCAAACCTGCCCTGGTGCAGCTTGAGGCCGTTTCCCCTTGTTCTATTGCTTGTGACTTGGGAGAAGAGATCGACCCCCCCTGGCTCCAGCCTCCTTTCAGGCAGTTGCAGAGAGCGATGAGGGCTCCCCTCAGCCTCCTCTTCTCCAGGCTGAGCCCCCCCAGCTCCCCCAGCCGCTCCTCCCCAGCCTTGTGCTCCAGCCCCTGCCCCAGCCTCGCTGCCCTGCTCTGGCCACGCTCCAGCCCCTCCATGGCCTTCTTGGGGTGAGGGGCCCAGCGCTGAGCCCAGGATTCGAGGGGCGGCCTCACCAGTGCTGGTACAGGGGGACAATCCCTGCCCTAGTATGGGAGAGGGGACAATATTCTGCTTAAATGCTTTGAGGCTGCTGACAAACACAGGAAAACTTGGGTTTAGGTCTACTAGGAGTTATGAATAAAGCATTTCTCCTCCTACAGGACCTCAGCTGGGAGGCACGTGGGTGTCCAGGCACTACAAATGGGACCAGGACAGTTGTACCCTTTTCCATCCAAAATTTCACTGGCCAGGAAGCCACTCAGCACAGGGTCAGCAAGTCCTCTCAAGGGGCTAGACCTACATTTGAAGTAAGAGTAAATGGGAATTAGGAGCATTCAAGCTTTACTCAGTGCAGGCTTTACTCTTCAGAGCATGAACAAAATCTCATTAAAGTCAGTCACAAAGTTTATGTCCTGTTGACCTGAAAGGAGGTTGGCTCAGACAAAATCTTTGTACAGGAAGAATGGAAAACATTTTGAAGCAATTAAATCAGAGAGAGATGCTTTGCCTTCCACTGTATTCTCTGAGGAGTCTCCTGGAGTAGATGGTGCAGTCGGTTTCAGATTGGTGCTGTCATGCCAGATGCCCAGACCTTCAAATGGACAATTTTGGGTCCATAGTATTTATAATCTCAGTGTGTGGCCTCTCTTCTGTGTCCTGCTGTCTAAACTGATTGCACAGCGTTTGTCTTATTCCAAGAGCCATCATATGTGACATGGGCATAATGTTTCACTTCTTATTTCTCCCTTAAATTATAGGAGTTTCACCAAGCTCTATGATTTGCGTGGTTGGTATTACAGGCATCAATCACAGCTTGCCTTTTTCCCTCCCATCTCTAATGCCACAAGGTTTCTTTCCTTCACTGCTCTCCATCCTACACAGACCTAGTGTGGATTAAAGGGGCTGTCGCTTGTGGAGGAACTGGAAGGACAGAGCAACATAAAATGGTTAGAGGTCTGGTGTCAAATGGATGTGCAAAAGAGCAAAATATTTTCAGTGTGTATGGTTATAATCTCAATATCTTCTTATGGTTATCTTCTCATGTTTCACTAGAGTGGCTACAGACAGAGATTCAGGAGATGGGGTCCGTACCTGATGGGCTCCTGCCCTTGTTTGAGCTCCAGCACATCGTACCCCTGCTCATGTCCTTACTCTCCCCATCCCCTTTATTCCCTCTCTTTGGTTACAGTTGGACCAAGTTTCTCCCTGATCATAAATGATTGGAGGTACATGCTTTGTGAGGATCTTGATTGGAGGTATATGCTTTGTGAGGATCTCTCTGGAGTGAAAGGAGATGCAGACAGGACCTGCATAACTATTTCGGGCTTGGATACCACAGTACTAACATGTAGTGAGATAAATCCTGCCCGATGTTCCCTCCTCAGGTAAAGAAAACAGAAGGATGCCCTACAGAAGCCAACTGGGATCCTCCAATAGTCTGACACTGTCTGAAGATACCCTGTTTTGACTACAGAGGCCAACTGAAGTGACTTGCTTCTTCATTTAGATGGTTCAGTTAAGTGCCAAAGTTGCACCTTGAAGGCTGGGTGTATGCTGCAGGCAGTATGGGTCATACCTTGCAAAAGGGCCTTTGGGTGGAGTTGGGATCCCCAAACAGTGCCACAACACTGATTTTCATAATCATAAACACATACCAGATCAGATTAACAGAGAATTAGGATATGAGAAATCTGGTATTTTCTTTAGAGGGCAATTTCTCCCTTATTCTCCCTGCTGAAATACAGCTGCTAGATTTGGCCCCAAATCTTCAGCCCGCGATAGCTGATCAGATAGATAACTCTGTTGGAATCTCTCTTGGAAGAGAGTCCCCTTTCTGGTGAGCGGCACAAGATGATTTAGCTTAGAGTAGTCAGTAGCGAGTACCCAAAGTGATGTCCTTTCTGTGCCCTTGATCCTGCCATACTGCTGAAATGCAATAATGGCCAGCCACCTGCACCTTGTTTTGATGCCGCTGATATTTCTTATTCTCTTTGCCATTGCCTGAGGGTATGCACCAATCTCTTAATACGTATATAAATATTATCCTTGTTAATCCCTTGGAGAAAAATAGTATCAACAAAACTTATTACTATTTCCTGTGTGGCTGACTGAGTAATGTGAACCAGATGATGTTTATATTTAAAAAAATGAAAATGCCAATAAAAAAGTAATTTAAAAAAATTCACCTCTTGATATTTTCCTATTGCAAATGGAGAAATAACAGAGACATGCTACATCTGCATGTTAAAATTCAGCAAAGACAAATGGTCTTTATTACAGCAGTCACAGAAGTTACAGCCATGATGGTCCCATTTCAAAGTGGCTTTCCTAATTTTAAGCGCATACCTGAATTTTAAGTATTTCTGTGGGATGAGCTTAATAAATCAAGAGCTTGTGAACGCTTCTAGTGGGAGCACAGGTCAGAGCTACGAGGTCTCAGTTGTACCCTTCACAATGCTGAGCTGGAGAGAAAGGTCTGTTGCTGGGAAAAGCTTTTGTGTTCAGTAAGACAAGACTTATTTATATAGATTTATGTAGTTCTGGAACTCATTTGCCCATACCAACGGCACAAGATTAGAACAAGGGGGAAAAACGCCACTAAAATCACACTTAAAGCCCTCCAAACAGGCCAAAAGGCAGCACTGGAGCTGTAGGAACGGCCCTCTGCGTGTTGCACATTGGGCACTGAGGGAACCCACAGCAAACACCGTCAGTGGTAATTCTCATCCTCTCTAAAGAGACAAATTTATCTGATGCTTATTAGAGAATGTATATCTGACCAGATGTTAAGCTCAGAAAACTCTTCCCAATTTCTGCCTTTCACACCTCTATTGCTTCCCAAAGTTTTCGTCTTTCAGGCTATAATTATTACTGATTGATCCCTTTCATTAGATGATTTCTTGTTTTTTTGTTTGTTTTGTGTCTTTGAATATTGTAAGCAAAATCCTTTTTACCATTTTTGGTCACAATTATAAAAGAAAGAATCATCAAGTACTACAAACTGAATGGCCAAATTATAAATCAAGGGTGCCCATCATCTTCCAGAAATGAGAAAAATCAGGCTGCTTTTCTAACATGATGAAAATAGAGCTCTCCATTGCCAATGTCTTGTATTGCATCTATCAGACCTCAGTCTTTTCTGTAATTGTGAACTGGCTATCGTCCAATTACAATTCCGTTGCAGTTCTCCCAATAGCTGAGGTTTTTCTTCGAGCCCCACTCCAGCCATTTGTGTGATCAGACGGGACTCTCAGCTCACTTTAAAAAACAGTCGTCTTGTCTTTATGGCTGTGAAAAGAGTAATGTTTAAAACACTGCTTCTTAAAGAGAGAGAGACAGCAAGATGCTGGCATGAATTTCTCTTTCTCCAGTATATCTATTTATGCCTATCCACCTAGCTGGCTGATTGTCTATCTGTCTTTCTAAAAATAACAAATGTGTTTAAAAAGTGATGTAGAAAGGCTCAGAGTCATTCAGCAGAAGGCTTTGCATCCCGTAAATCTTATTCGAGCCTTTATGTGAGGCCCAGAAATGGTTTAGGTTTAGTGCTGGCTCTGATGGAAAGGGTGATTTTTCTCCTAGTAAAAGCCACATGGCAACTGAAGGGGTCAGCCAAGTGAACTTGGGACACAGGAGGATTGGTATCACCCTGTTAGGACTAAACATCTCCAGATCAGGCTCTGTCTATATGAGACTGGGCTGTGGACTGTGCTCACACATCTCCATCCAGCTCTTGAAGAAAGACAGCGGTGGGGCAAAAAGCTAGAAAGGCCGATGAACATCCGTGGTCTTCCTCCCCTTGCCTCATCCTCCCCAGGCAGCTCCACCACCCAAGGCAATAGCAGCAGGGTTAGAAAAGTTTCCTTCAGTCACGGCAATAACAAAAACTTCTCTGGCAGGCACACATCTCCGTCGTACCATGAATGAAACAATTAAAAATGATAAAAGGTCTATCTCGGTTCTCAACACTCCGGTTGAGTGAAGAGATAAGCCCCCCTTTCATTCAAAGTCATTAACGGCTCAGCAATTTCAATGCCATTTCCCATCGAAATGTATGAATTTTTAATCCTTTAATTGCATGCTATCCTAAACACCACGTGTGCTTTCGTCTTATTTATCCGCTTGCTTTTGTTGTTACAGGTAAATGCTTTTTTGAACTCGCTTTTATGGGGGAAAAAACGCATTGTTATCTCTCTCTCTGCAGGAAGACAATGGGGGCTGCCGGCCTCTGCCGGTGAATGGCGAGGAGGGGTGTCTCGAGTGACTTCTCTGTTCGGAAGCTGCCTTTGGATGAGACGGGCTGCAATCCTGGGATCGGCATGGAGGCCGGTGAGAAAAGCAGGGTTTTTTTCTTCCCAGTCTCTGAAATGGCTTTTGTGATAAGAGAAAAATTAATTACTAGGGAGATTACTGAAAGAAATATTCTGCCTATACGATAACTGTGTTCATTGGAGACATCTGTTTGGTTTTATTTCTGAAGAAACTCCTGTGTTTTGCTCTTGGAGCTGTGAATGGCTGGTAATACAGCTATTGTTGCAATAAATATGCATTCATTTCCGACCTCAGGAACATTTATAGAGCTTTGTCTACCCTGAGTTGAATTTTTAGGAGACTGAACACAATGGTTCATGCCAAGATTGAGATAAAATTTTTTCAAAGACTGGGGAGATTGGAGCCAGGGATTAAGTCTAGATCGCAGGCTTCATAATTCTAATAGGACTCATTTAACGGAAATAATCAGCAGAACAAACCATTCCTAAAACATCTGACATTTTCTGGGAGGAAAAATGAGCTGATTTTTCTTGTCATGAAGGATCTATCAGTGGCCCATGGTGACACACATCATATTTATTTTTGAACTGTCTTCAGTAACTTTCCTGTTGGGGATATATTTGTTTCTTGCCCATGGACTAAGAGTAAATAGTCTGTGAAATTCCAGCCGAGTCGCAGATTTTGTCTGAGACGCCATTGCTCTGCCTTTTGCATTTTTACCTATACTTCTACAAATTTGGTATAAAAAGCTGTTAAATGAGAACCCTGATGGTCTGCACTCACCTTGCACCTTGCTGCAAATTGATGACATAAATTTCAGGCCAATGAATAATGTGGGCAATGGAGTTGAAGGCCAGAAGATATCACAGGAATTATTTAGATGATTTCCTCCATAGCTCAGGTCACACATGGAGTAATTCCTAAGCTGGAGGACATTAGTCTTCCCATTATGCAAGGCGTATTGGTTCAAAAGGTCAACTGTTTGGCAAAATTCACGTATCACTCTTGTGTCCTGTGCAAGGAGGGAGGATATATTTGGATCTTGCAAGAATACTTCTGTGAACTGAGTGCGTGTGTCATAAATCTGAGAATTTTCCTCCATACTTGAGCCTGTTCCTTTCTCTGAGCCAGACTTCTGAGGTTTTTGGAAGAATCCAAAATGTCCATGGAAGACAGAGGGCTGAGGGAATGGTGGTTGTTGGTTTTCTTGCAAAATGGGATTTGTTAGAATTGTGATGGATATCATGAATACGAGTGTCGCAATACCTTCAGGGTTGTCACCTTTTTCTTTTCTTTGACCTGACTGGAACTGAAAAGTACCACAAAGCTCAGAACTGTGCATTCTGGTCAAATTCTGCAGATTCAGCTAATCTATTGAGAATTTGGATAAGGATTGGAGTAGAGTCTCAAACTGATCTGAAAGCAAACATGAGTATGAGGGCAGCTGTGCTTCTGGCTAAATACTCTAATTGCTGAAATCAGCATCAAACCACCTGTTACTATGCTCTGTGTCAGGATTTGCTGTAACTAAGGTCTGAATTCACTAACATTTACAGTTTTTCATTGCTTTTTTGGCCAAGAACATGGATTAGTAGCTGAAGCTAAAAGCTATGCTTGTTTTTTCCCAGCCTCAGTTGATCATACATAAAAAGGCACAGCATATAAAACTTCTGCAAGGCTTTGCCCAACCTTAGGAAGACAGTTTTGTTTTGAACTGGATCGTTTGCCTTCTCTTACTGTAGCATCATGCCATGCAGTGTCTGGAGAGGAGGTGAGGCAAGATATGTGCCCTGGGTGTGAAGTTTGTGCAGATCCCCTTGAGCTACATCACATGGACCAGAAGCCCCCCAGAACAAGAGGGGCCTGGATCGAAGGGATCCAGGAAGGCAAGACAAAAAGAAATGTCTTGCGTCATTTCATAATTTAATGTCTCAAATGCAACAGCAAAGGGCAAGCAGAAACATCCAGTGGTTATCACCAGTTCTAGACCTACCATATGCGTTTTGCAGCCCTGCCTTTAATTCAATCTGACATGTCCAGACCCAGTACTACAGGGCCAAGCCAAATCAGGTCCTGAGAGCTCCTTGCTGATATTAATGGTAGTTTGCAAACCTCTTACAGATTCAAAATGTTAAATGCAATAAAGAAAATGTTTCCTTAAGCAAGCTATTCACAAGTCAAGACCAGATGTATGCTTCACACTGGCAAATATCCAGCATGACATGGCTGAGCAGGTATACAGATATTAATGTCTTTGTATTAGGATGCACAGTAAATATGATTCCAGCAATATCACAGGGACCAATTGGCTATTAAGCTAGAGGCTAAATTTGTTTTTTTTATGTTGCAATAAATCTTACTTCTCTACAAAGCCTAGGCAAATATTAAATCAAATCCCTTTCTTCTCTCCCCCTCTTTAGTTATTGATTGGGGGTATTATATATCAACTACCCACAAGGAGAGCATGCCATAACTTTGATTGATTGCCCGTATATTTCTGGCACTAATTCTGTGACAAGTGCATGCTTTGCTGCCCACCCTTGTCTGTGCTTTATGTCAGTGGCCTTCTCCCCTGGCCAATTCATAGATTAAAAGATGGGAACAGCGTGATGTATGAGGTCTTTCTAGGTGACCTTCTGCCCAGGGAGCTGGTTACCCTACTGCATAAGACAGGCAAATACTCACCCCTGTCCCAAAATAATGTTCCTCTATGCAAAAAAAAAATTGCTGGTGAAAAAGAAGGAAGGAAAGGAGGTAGAGGGTACAGCAAGACTGAGAGAGAGGTAGAGAGAGAAATAAATATAAACAAGAAAAGCTGCTAGGTCAGAATACAAAAGGTGGAAGTCTTCAAAGAAGACACGGTGAGGCCATCTCTAGGGTCAAAGAAGTCTCTGTGCAAATGCAGGTTGCAGCAAAATGCTTGTCACCATAATGCACTGAGGATATCAGTGGTTTGGGCTCAGTGTCACCTTTATACGGCCCTTCTCCTGTGGCCCGTCCCCACAGCCCACGCAAGTACGTGTCCAGGATCTCATTGCGCTTTGGTTCTGAATCCTTGCTGCCCCATTTCTGCTGCTAGGAGGACCCAAAAATCTCCCTGCAAGTGTGTTTCATGTGTTCGTTGAGGTCCGGGAGACTGGTGGAGAAAATAATTTCTCTCACAGGGTTATTTTTGCCATATTAAATAACAGAAGGAAATGCTATTATGAATATAACATAATTCAGACTCATCCCTTAGCAGATTTCACTTTGGAGGGATAAATTTATCCCCGTCGGATTTTAAGAGCTGTCCACTGCTGGTTCCTAATGAATCAAACCGGCTCTGGATAACAATGATTTCTACAAATCTGCTTATCTGGGCTAAATGTTTATCCCTTTAGCTGCAAACCTCTTGATCCAAAATCATTGTTATAAAACATAAGCAGGGAGTGTCTGCAACAAGCATGTAATTGAAAGGCACTTACTTGCTCAGTTGTTAAAATGTTCAGCAGAAAACCAGGAACAGGAATCGAAGTGCCTGTTACCTACAGATTCTCCCGTTTGATTCATTCCTACAAAATAACACATGGGAGGCTTTAAAAACACGCCTTATAAAAAAAACCTCTGAAGGTACTGGATGAAAGCCATTTGGTGAGTGTGGGACACAAGCAATTTGTGCAGTGTGATAATATGCCTGCTGGTGAGATGAACATATACTTTGAATTCAGACCCAAGAATAAATCATCAGAGACAGGAAGAACATGGGAGGAAACAGAGACTCTAAAATAAAAGCTGTAGAAACATTCCAGTGAAGCAAAAATACTTGGGCTAGATCGCTGTCTGATCTAAGAGCAATGAAGAAAAATGCTGACTATGACGGGCTGTAATTAATCTGTTGGGGCTGGCTTAAAACACCTCTTGCTTAAATTGCAATGCATGGAGTAAAAGGATTGATCAGACTGATACAATGTGATCAGACTCGCATTATGGTATTTGGCCCGCAGAATCATAGACATCTACTTCCAAGTAAATGCAGTGAAGGAAAATAAAAGGGGGCATTCAAAGTGGTAGCTGTTAGCTGGCTGTATGTGAAATGGTTATTTTGACAATACTAGAAGATTGTCATAGATTGTTTTTGCAAAATGTCTTACGGCGTCTGTTAATTTAAAGAAGCTGAGAAGCAATGCGCTATGTGAGCTCCCTAGAGTCTCCTGCAGATCCTCAGTGTGATACCCCTTTTTGTAATCCTAGACAAAAATACTGCAATTTTCATTGAGGCCCACCACAGAAGGACGGTGTCTGGAGGAACCAGCTTAGTGCATCGGTAGGGAGAGCTTCAAGGGTTCTCCAAGTGGGATGGGGATTGCAAAGTCACCCATCAGGCCAGGGACGTACCAGCTAAAGAAGAGCATTTCACTGAAAAATGGGGCTCTTGGAGTGCTCAGAAACGGCCTAGGCCAGCGCCGCTGCCCTTGTGTGACTGCAGGAGGGACCACTTGGCTGTTCCAAGCCCGCTGGTCACTGAGAACATGATGGGAGGTGAGGGGGCAGATGGCCCATGATTTACCATTATTTCAGGTAGACTGGATCTATGTTATTTACAGCTCCAAAAACTAACAGTAAAACCTTGGCTCTCATTCACTTATGTCACTTGGCAATTTGTTTACATTCAATATTGCTTCAGTAGCATTCATATAAACAAATTAAGGGAGGAGAAAGCAACAAATGCGGCTTAAGACTAATTCCCCTCCACCCACTGAATCACTGAGGGCCTTTAAGAGTGTTCAGAGCCAAATTACACTTCAGTGCACAGGATTTAATTTGCATCTGCCAACTTCAGAAGGGGGATTTAGCCGGATAGGGCATTTGCATTCCATAAAAGGAGTTGATCTCTAATTAAAGTAATATCATGTTTGAGTTTCCACAGTGATAACTGGGAAGACAAAACATGCAGGTCTCGGCAAGAGGAAGGAGCAGGCTCGGTGCACGGGAGGAGAACGGCTCTCCTTTTAAAATGCCAAATGCAAACATGGATATTTCAATGTGTTAGGAGGGGGTTGCCTGTTGTATGGAGAGGAACACTTACCTTGTACGTACAGAGCCATACAAGGTCTCTGCACCATTTATGTAGCACTTACACGCAGAAAATGCAGCCAGCTCGCTCTGCTCTGAGCGCACTGTGCCGGGCGTTGAGAGACTCCAGCACGGTGTGGGAACACTGGGCTCCCTCATCAGCGGCTCACGGAGCCCAGTGCCTTGCAGGATCAGGACTCTTCCCTGGAAAAATTAAAAAATCTCTGTTCTACATGCTCTAGCCTTTCTTTGTATGTGAAGTAAAAACGACTTTCTATTTTTACTCTTCAACCTTGATTAGGACACAGCTTGGTATATGTGCACAATTTTAGTCATGTCAGTTGAGCGAGAGTGGTGTGATGGCTTGCAATTAAGTCAAATAAGTCGGAAAGTGCCCGTGTTTCTCTGCATACCAGCATTCCCAGGCCCACCCATGGGATGATGCTGAGTAGTCCTGACAGCCGGATTCCATTGAGCAAGTACAGAAAAAAATATATCAAACAGCTAAGCAAAGAACCATTTAAAAATTTTCTTTGGTTATGCTGAATCAACATTTTTTTTTTCTGATTCCTGCTCAATGCAAAGAGGAAATTCTTTCAGGGCAGCTCAGGCCACAGGAGACAGAAGTATTTCTTACCTACCATCAAACATTCAGGAAAATCAGTACACTGTGGCAATTATTTTCACAGATCAATAGATTTTAAGGCCAGATAGGAACACAATTACAACCATCAAGTCTGATTTCCTGCCATACAATGTCGCAGAGCGATTCCTTTTCTGAGCCCAACGACATGGGTTTAAACCAGAATGTATCTTTTAGCAAGACACCCCATCTTGACTTAAAGACACCAGATGACAGAGAACGAACATCATCCCTCAGTGAGCCCTGTAGTGATAAATTACCCACCTTGTAAAAACATGGCTATTTTTTTCCTCCTTTAATTCATCTAATATTCATCTTCGAGCTACTGAAAGCAGTCTGCTTGGTTAGTGAGCTCCTAGCATGAGATATGCATCTGATAGAGGCCATTCTCCTCCTACAGCTTATTTCGGAAGGTGATCAAATCGCAGTTTACTCTTAGTAGCAACATGCAAGTCCTTTCTGAAGTCATGACTTCATTGAGGACCACACGTCACGGACCCACGGAGCAAGCGTCTGTTGACGTGATACAGAGGTGCTGGGGAAGCATCCAAACCCTTTGGTCAGACAACGAGTGTCCGTCTGTCCAGGCAGCAAGGAAGGGATGAGATATACGGTGATTTTTGTGTGGCAGCCCAGAGTGCTGGCAACCAACCCCAACCCTCCCATGTCTGCTTTTCCCCCAAACCACAGCTGACAGCCAGATTAGTAGAACAGCCCTGTCGGGCACAGAGGGAAATCCCAGTCTCATTAAAAGCAAGGAGTTTTGGTTTTCTCTCTGATGGGACTGACATTTCATTTGGAAACTTTAGAGATGAGAATATTCATAGTCTTTTTATGCATGCTATACACAAAAACTCCAGTTTCTGATTAAAAGCCCAGCTCCAGATCCCTTTTACATAGTTAATTTTAATATCATTTTTTATTTATTTCACAGTGGAGTGCATCTGGCTTACAATACTTACCCAAGTAAATATCCCATTTCACCTCTCTCCCAGGAAACAGATGTACATAGATCAAACCAAGAAAGATGACTGTTTATTTTTTTCCCTTGTGACTCAATCCTGTGCATATGCCACAGTGTGTGGCATTTTCCACTCCTCAAAGAAAGCAAAATCACACATGACATTAAAGCTTGGTTTTCTAGAAGTTAGTGTTTTTAAGATGAAAGCACCCAAGCAAAATATCCTTTGGACAGAAATAAAGTAGGTAACTTTTCAAGCTAATGAGATATTTGTGGTCAAGTTCTGGTCTCCATTACAGTGATATGCATCTGGGCTAATTCCCTACAGAAGATAAAAGCCCCTGCTATGTCTGGTGGGTAAAACAAATTCTCTCATGATATAAGCCATTTTTTAAAAACTCCCTTAGTAATGAAAGCCCCCAAAACTCTTGGGATTTGCATTTCCCGAGCCTCTTAAAACAGCAGTAGGGTGGTGTGTCCCTGGAGCTTGGAGGTCCCCCTTCCCCAGGTGCTCTCACCTTCCATGGGGCCTCTTGGGAGAGGAGTTCCTGGGTCCCAGCTCACCGCCTGCACATCCACAGCCATCCCTGTGGGGAAGGAGAGCTTCCCCTTCAAATCTGCTCCAAGGGGAAAAAAAAAAAAGAGCAGGACAAGCAGAGCTTTTTCAGTTTCTTGAAGAAGACAGACAGACCCCACTCCCCCTGACTCCCATGCCTTGGGCTTGCACCTCAGACCCACACCACAGACCAAAGGACAAGTGTCACCCAGCACAGAGGCACAAAGAGCGCAAATGCCTTCTCTTGTGTTTTCTTCCCCAAAACAGTGTATGGGAGCCAGCAAAAGGGGTGGAGAAAACCACATGGTTACGGTGCCGCAGGGCAGCCAGCCTTGTAAATGTCGGTTTCTTGCTAAATAAATAAATAAAAGGGAATTTTAATCCTGGCTCAGCGAGCCTTCAAAACTATCCAAATATGCAAACTTCCTCATGAGGGAGGGGAAAGAAAAAGAAAGGAAAAAAAAGAAAAAGACAACTCGTCAACATGCTTTGCATGCTAAGGCTCCTGTTGTTCCAGCAGGCTGCAGGCTGCTGTAGGAGATTATAAAGCCAGCTTGATTTCACAGCAGGATGCAGGGGGACATGGAGGGGGGGAAAAAAACTACCTGTGCAATTCCAATTAACATAAATTAGCAGGGTCTGCACTCCAGAAATAAATAAACAAACACAACATTGGTGGGAACAAAAGGCAGCACAGGGCAAGATTGCTTCTTATTCACTGTTAAACCAGGAGGGTGCAAATGCCGGTGGTGTCCATGGGGAGGAGAGGAGATACTAAATCCAGCCGGAGCAATGCCTCTACACCTCTTCAAAGGTTCAGCGGTTCCTAGGACGTGTGGGAGCGTTGAGTGGTGTGTCTGAGCTCGCTGGGTCAGCCCCAGAGTATGAAGAGAGTCAGCAGAGGTTGGGTTTATCACACATGGATCACACCTGGATCACAGGGAAGAGGCCGGTGCCTCTGGGAGCTGACATCTTACCAGTCCCCTGCCAGATGCCAGAGGAACCTCAGCCTTAGGGTCTGATTTGAAGGGCTATTTGAGCACCTGTAGCTCCAGCTGTAGACAAGAAGACAAACTGGGCACATTAGACATCCTGGATATAACACCAGGCATCTGTTTGCATCTGTAGGTGCCTCAGCACCTTGACAAACCCTGTCATTAGATGCTTCGAGAGGCTGATTCCTCACTGGAAAGTGGAGACGGCAGCACTGCCCTTCTTCAGAGCAGGGCTGGGCACACAAATGCACGAGAGGTTGCAAAGCGTGTTGGCAGTGCAGTCCTGGGACTGGATGCATGTGCTGGAGAGATGGAGTTTGACTGCCCCTCCGTGCCGGCACAGCGGAGGAAATCGAGCGTGAACTGATGCTGGGGTTGTCACGGCAGATGCGAGTGACTGCCCAGATTTCCGAAAGGGAAAGGAAGCAGGGCAGGAGCTGTGACAGGAGGTGGCTTCCCAGACGGGCTCATTTTAGGCACTGTGCCTTGCCTAGAGCTGGGGCTCCTGTTGGGGTCTAAGTGGCAGATTTTTGGAGGGTTGGTGAAAATAGACATTTCTAGTCTGGTGGTCTAAAGATGAGCAGAAGAGGCTCATATTCAATTCCTAAAGAGCCCTAGAATTTGTGGTCAGACAGCCTCACACCAGCCTTCGCTCCAAAGGAACAAAATCCCATAGATCTCACTTTCTGCAATATCTTATTCTGGAGCAGTTCTGACCCCAGCCCCAGCTTTACTCCACTAAAATCTGTGGTTTTCAGTAGCTTTATAGACAGAGCCCAAAAAAATCAGGAGTAACTCATATACCGTGCTGTTTTTCAGCCCTTGGTTCAGATCCTCAGATGGAGACCTCAATAGCATTGTATTGATTTACAACCAGCAGGATCAGGTCTCCTTTTCATGCGTAAAATATAAAAATTACTGCTTTCGCTACTGCTTGTGTTATCTCCAATTAGCTGCACTGACATGATTTGTTCTCCCATAGTCTTTGTTGCATAACTAATCACAGCCAATAAATATAAACACAAAAAATAATTAGCTTAAATCAGCTAGCCATACATGCCAAGCACATCCATTCAATAACAGAGAAGACACGCAAATTTCCTGAGATTATTACATTTTATTTTTATTTCCGTTTGGGTTTTTTTTTGCTTTGGGTAAAGTTAGGGGGCGGAGGTGCATCTGCATGGGCTGTAGCTATAGTAACGTACACCCAAATAAACGATATTGGCTCTCTAGGTAATTCAGTGTTTAATTCCATGTCAGTTCTGTTTATCGCTTCATTCCAGAAGATCCTAACATTCTGACATTCCCAGAGCGTATGTCTGAGAATTAATGAAATATTGAAAGAAGTCTCCAATAAAGGCTTTCACTTGCAAGGGGGGAAGATGAGCAGAGACCCTGATATTGCTTCTTATTCTTAATGGCACTAAAGATGCCACCCCAAGGACTGGATTGCTGGCACTAACCTAATGGTGGTAATTGATGGGGACATAATATTGTTTCTGTGAGACGCTCGAAAACAAAGCTGAGATGGGCTGGCTCAAGAGGATTGGGGTGGAAAGTAATGGCAGCTTTTCTCAGGTTCCCAAACAGTGCCAAGCTGATGGCTTGGGAGAGACATGGGGAGGCCGGGATGGTGCCCCGGGATTGCCCAGCAACTCATCACGCCTGGCAGGGGCCAGAGGCTGAATGCTGGCTATCAGAGGGAGAAGAAGTATCCGAGTCCTGAGGCCAGCTCTAGTGACGACCCAGATACCCTCACCTTGGCCTTTATCAGATGTGTTGGCAGGATCAGCACTCAAGTTCTGGGCTGTCACAGCTTGTCTGAATTTGAAGGCACAGGTTTTTGTTTTTTTTTTTTTTTTTTAACTCCACAGTTGTCCTTCTGGGCAATTCCTGTCATCACCAATTGATGGAAAAGTGTATTTATTACCTAAAAGTTTCTTGGCTGCTGTGCTCACCTACTAGAGCACAAGGCTATCCAGCCACAAAACCTACGTGAAGCACTGCCAGCACTTACAATGCAGGCGGTTTTAGCTTTTATTTAAAAAGAAACTGGACCTTTCCAGCCTTTGTAAAGAAAAGCCTGAAAATGTGGGCAGCTATACAGTAGGCTGAGTATCTGAGACAGCAGATAAAGCAAGCCCTCTGTTTATTATCTCTGCAACTCTCCTGGTATTTCAGCAGCTCTCGGAAGGTAGACACAAACTTTTTGAATGTGTGGGATTAGTGATGCTGCCCGTGAGATATTGTGTCTATGAGAGCTATCCTTTTACATTTAATTTTTAAATTTGCTGGGTTTGTGGTTATTGCATCTTACATCATCGTCTTTATTTCATTTGCTTTATTTCCCTGGGGCTGAGCTTTGCTAGCAAAGTGTCCACCTGCAGGAAAAACACAGAAGGAGCCAGGTGTAGGGAGGAACTCTGCTGAGGAGCTTCTGTGAGCCAGGTGAAGATTATTGGATCACTAGATAATGCCCCTCCAAGTTTCTAAAACTGTGCTTAATTCATACTAGCATCCATAAATCTGATGATTTATGATTTATCCATAAATCTGATGATTTATGGATAAATCTCTGAACTGTCCAAACTCCCTGACTCTAAAAAATAGGACTAGAAGTCTCAGAGGAAAGAGCCTTTCTCACGAGAACCTCTGCACTTTGTGTGCTCTTTGCGATCAAAACTGAGAGGTGAAAGAAAATGTAATGAGCCCGGGCCATGAGCTCCTCACCAGGGATTGATGCAGGGCTCTTTCAGATTGAATTCAGCTGCTGATAAGTGCAGGGCTGAATTAGCAGTGGTTTGGATGGAAGGGGCAGAATGAGGATACCGAGGTTGGTAGGGCTGCTATGTGCTCTGTTCTGTGAGATATTCCCAATTAGACTTCAGAGGAGCTATGGCAATATCCAGCAATTAATGGGAGTTTTTTCAGTGGATTTCAGGTATGTGCTTTGTGCTGGTCTGGTTGCAGGAGAGGGTTTTTCATCTCGGAGCAGCAGATGAGATCTCCCCCGACCTGCAGCGTGTCGCTGTATTCAGGCAAATTCATTCTAGGTGTAAAGCTGTGGGTTTGCAGGAGGTTCTGGGCACATACTTTTGGCCCTGATTATTTATGTCGTGCTTAAAACTTGGAGTTTTCTCACACAGAATTGAAACATTGTGCAAATATGCCAATTTACACATCATTTTCTATGGGAAGTTGAATTGTTTCATTTCAGTGGTCTCGTTTCATTTCAGTAGTGTCCTAAATCTGTTGTTTCAAGACAGTAAATCTGCATTTTTTTTCCTATGTTATTGTTATGCTTCATTTCTTTTGCTCAATTTTATTATATCATAATTCACATTGTCTCATGCTTCAGGTTTCATATCACAATGTTTAGGATCATCTAAGCAACATTTTTACTTCATCAGAATGATAAGTTTTGAAATTATTGAACTCAGATGATGTAGCTGTGTTGAAACAAGCCACCATGCAACGTCCAATATAGAAAACGTTCAGAATTCCTGCTTCACTGTTTTGTTTTTTTCATTATTATTATCCAGGCTTTTTTCCTGAACCACAAGTTCCAATGGGAAGTGACAACATTTCCCAAACAATGGAAATCCCATTTTCAAATCCATTGCAATCTTATCCCACAGTTTGTCTGGGATTTTGCAGGGAAGAAATTCCCTGTCGGTATCGGTAAGGTTTGTGCATGAATCCTTGGGATGTCACAACATACTCCCCTTTCCCCAGGTATCAACCTAATCACACGGGGATGTATAATTATGCCTTTTCCAAGGTGAAGCACTTCGCAGGTTTTGACAGCACTGCTTTTATTTTTCTTTTTGCTGTAGCAATTTCATTTTCCATAATTTTACCATCTGGCACTAAGAAACTGGGTAAACCTCCCTTACATGCACGGAGAGCTCAGGGGGACTGTTGATCACAAGGCTGGGGTTTCAAAGGATCCACTTATGGATCCTTCCAAAATCAAATCCTTTGGGCAGCATCCAGCGCAGACCAGGAGCCCTGCTCTTTCGTGGGCTGGACCCTGTCTCTTTGGTAGCACTGGGGCAATGCTTGCACGTGTAACCAAAATCATGCTATCAAATTCCTAGTCCTTCAGATTATAGGCAGACTTAAAAATGTGAAGTTGTCAGAGCTTTTTAGATTTTTATATTAGCAACTTGCATGCAAATACATGCAAATAGATGTAAATAGACAGACACTTTCTGTAGCCCAGGTTATTAAAGGAGCTGCTGCTCATAAGAGGATTTTCATAATAAGGCTAAGGATCCCACAACATCTATTAAAACACAGTTAACTGTAAATTACACTAAATACGGGGTTGTTATCCTTGACAGAGCTTTGCAAAGGGAAGGAGCAGGGAATGAAGCTGTTTCTCCCACATCATCTCCTGTCTCTTCTCTGTTTCTTGCAGTAGCTGGTAGGGCAACTCAGTGCAGAGAGAAAAACCAATTCCTGTGGCTGTAATATCCCCTGGGACAGGTCCAGCCTGGGGGGAGGAAACAAAAAAGGCACTGGCTGGTTTCCACAGAAACACTCGCGGGAGCTCATGCCTTGCTGGGAGGTCTGGTGGCCTCTTGGGCAGGAGCCCCAGGAGAGTGGGCAGAGGCGGGTGGCCTCAGCTGTGCCCCAGCAGCCATGACCCTTGCAGTGTTATTGCAGCCTCGCCTGCTCTTTCTGCAGCCTGTTCCCTCCTTCATTTGGCCCTAAAGAGGAACAACACCCTCAGCCCCAATGCATGCTCCATCACCAACACCTTCTCTCTTCTTCCCGTCTCCCTGTGTCCTGTGCCTTCCCACACTCCTCCAGGTGTATGCTTGGGGCGCTCGCCTCACACTAACAGACTGGTCATACTTAGACAAGGAAGCAAATCCCTTGACAGACCTTAAAATATCCCAGAAAACCTTTCCTTGCCTAGACTGTAACTGCTTGTTGCTCTGCCCTGGGACTGAAGAGATATACTGGCTCCAGCGCAGGTCCTCCTGGCATCCTCTGGAGTGAGCAAGTGGGGAACCAGGACTATGTCTTCCACTTTTTCCGTGACAATCCACCCAGAATAGGATTACATTGCCCTGGCAGGGCTCCAGGCTGACTTTCCCCACTGGCCCTCCTGCGCGCCCATGAACAGCCGAGTGCATGCCCCTCTGCTTGCTAGCACGCGCCCACTTACGATTCTTCAGCCTGGGGGCTGAGCATGCTGCAGCTTGTGCCCACTGTTACGCAGAGCAAAGCCTGCAAAACAACAGCTTTAAAACAACTGCTTATTCATCCCTGCAATGTGCAGAGGAAGCAGAGAGACCCCACACGTGCTTTCCCTCGGTCACATTTAACCCCTCCATCCTGAGCTCAGACAGGTCCAGTTTGTCCCACCTCCCAGAGCCACAAGGAACAGCTTGTGTTCCACGCAACATTTGCTTTTTCTCCCTTGAATGGTGTCTTCCCAGTCTGCCAGGTCTCTTTCTAATGTACCGTGGGCAGTTTCTGTCTCCAGCCAGCGACCTACCCCCTGTTGCCTTTTTTACCAGGGGCTACACACTGCATGGGGGAGAAATATCCTTTGATGTGAGGAAGGGGTAGGACACCGTGATCCAGGTGGAGCTGGCCATAAATCCTCCCCTCCTCAACAGTCCAGCCGTTGTTCTCGGTGCTCCTTTGAAGCTGTGTACCCGAGGCTGTTTTATCTGCATCAGCTTTATCTTTATTGCTAATTCTTCAGTAAATGTTTTGTAGCTTCCTTAGATTTAACTCTGACCAGTCAGGCAGGAACTGTTATCAAACCCAAGTAGGAAACCAGGTCACTGAGAGTGAAAATGAAAGCGTGTCCCCAGTTTGCCATGGCTGCAAATAGCTGGGAGCTCACTGGGGCATGCAGAGCACTCCAGGCATCTTTCAGAGACGGTGAAACTGGGGACTTCACCACCCCAGGCTACTTCAGTGGTCAAGGGGAAGAACGAGATGTCTCCAGAGGGTTATTCAGAGCACTTTGACATCCTCCTCTGAACTGCCCTCAGGAGAAGGGACGGAGCTGGTGTGGTAGGTGCCTACAGCTGGCTGAAGGCCTGTGCAGATGCTGTCCTGCCCAGCAAGCTGCAATGAGAAGCTGCTATAAAGTGTCTTGTGCATGAGGTCATAGCTCTTGTGTCAAACCAAGAGCTCCAAAACCTTCCATCTTCCCATAGCGATGCGAGGGGACCACGTGTGCTACATCCTAGCTGTCCCCTGGGCTGGCAGAGGTCTTAGGCTCAAACTTTTGAGTAGGAGCAAGAAAGAGAGGCTCTTTTCTTAACTGGCATCCCTATTAAATCATCTATTTCCCAATGAAGAGCCCGAATATTGGGATTCAGGTGAGGATAGAGACATGAGGTGACAGAAGAGATGAGCCTGTGAGGAGGAGGAGGAGATGGGAAGGAGAGGAGGAGACAGCAGGGCTTGAAGTGACATTTAGTTCATTAGCTTTTATTGCCAGGAGGCTTTGTAATGAGGAACATGAAGTAGAGCACACTTGACCAGCTCGTTCCCCTCCAGACAGGAGCTGGAGCATGCCCTGGGTCTGCTCCTCCGGCCAAGCCCTCGACAGAGCCCTCATCCAGACCCGGAGGGGGCTGGTGGGGGTCCACCACTGCACCCTGGTTCTTATTGCCCAATTTGGGTGGCAGATGGGATCTCATCTGTGCTCTGCCTTCCTCACACCCTTACATGACACATTGGATCCTGACGGGATGAAGACATTAGCCTGGGTCTCCCTGCTGCTCTCCACGGGAGGCACAGCAGAACCAGTATGTTAAGATATCAAATTAGTGCTGCGTGAGTGTCGGGGAGCTCGCACGTCTCTTACCGGGCGAGGTATCCGACAGCATGGCAAGATGTTACAGCAATACCGAACTGTCCGAGGAACTTACTGCAAATTTGCGCACGCACAGCCGGAGCGGCGGGAGCCGTGCTAACCCGTTTAGTTTGCGGTGGTGCTGGGGCTCAGAGAGAAAGAGCATCTTGCTGTTTCCAGACATTTCCAGCACTTCGGTCCTGAGAACCAGACCAGCATGTCATTAATGGGAACTGTTAATGGGCTGTTGCCCAGGGGGGCTGTGAGACTCGGACTACAGGCTCTGCCCTAAGCTCCCTGCACGGTCGCAGAGCAAAACTACACAGTGCCTGCTTTCCTGTAGCAGATGTTTTCTCCTCCAAAACGATTGGATCAGTTATGCAAATATGGACTAATCCCTGCAATGGGGCACTGTAAGATGATTTTAAGAGACAGTATGATCCAGTTGCCTTGAAGTCAGGAGTCCTGCCTGTGCCGCAGAGCTGCGATGGCACCGGCCTTGCTTGGTAGGGCCTGTCCCCTACGAGCATCAGCAGGCTGCTGGTACGGTGGCCACGTGGCTTATGGGTTATTCATGCGCACAAGCTCCACTGGCAATGAGGGCTCTTCTGTCCTTCAACGCAATAGCACAATGGATTAGAGAGCAACAGGGAGGTTTCCAGGACCCCACACGCTCAAGGAGCAAAGTCAGAAGAATTTGCATGCTGGCTTAGTGCTTGCGAGGGAAGTCATCTCCTCTGGAGCAACTTGACAGGCCGTGTTCCAGCATGCCTGGCAGTAAGGTGACCTCCCACCTTGGCTTGCTCCGGAGGCACCGTAGGAAGAGCTGCTTGTCTTGCACCTTTTCCCTGTAGTTTAAAAAACAGCTGGTAGCGAAAGGGAGCTTTAACAGAGTGGTGAAAGAGATCTGTAAATTGAAGGAGCATCTGTTTAGGAAATCGTTGGATCGCAGTCGGGCCCAAAAGCAGCCTTACCGCCAGGAGGCTGGGTTTACTGGATGAACCAGAACCTGTAATTACAGGACAGCTGCCAAGGACATTTACTTATCTGAACCCCTTCTGCACAGGGTCAAGAAATAGAAGAGTTTGTCTCCCTCCCCTCAAAATACATTTTTTTTTTTTTTGATAGAGAAAATCGAGCATTGAAAAATGATCAATCAAAACTTGGAAATATTTCTATATAGAAATGCTGCTTCAGTGTCCTGGAGCACTGTCAGTATGTCAGCCACCCTCCTAGACTACTGAGACTACCCACCATAGTCCACCCTGGCATGTTCTTGAAGACTTAGAGTGGAGTTCATGTTATTTAGCTTTAGCTGTTAAAGGTTAGGTGTTATAGTTGATCATTTCACATTCCCCCCAGAGCTGAAGGAAATAAGTGGGCAGCTCTGCAGGCTCATTCATCCTGTGACTGCTGGACATCTACCTGAGGATAGAAGAAATCACCCTTTGGAGATGCTTTCATCTGATGGCCAACATTTAGCTAGTTGATCCCGGTAAGGTAAATCCAGGAAGATTCAGCCTGGGCAGATAAATCTGGCTGGGGAATTATACCCATGGAGTGGAAGAAAGGGATGGGCTACCCACATTCCCATAAGGTGGTGCTGTGGTAAAAGTCCCTTCGGTCATTTCATAGACTAGATGTAGTAGTAAATTTAAAAGCATGTCAATTCATATATTTGTTGTATACAAGCAGTAGGTGAATTCGATATAGCTGATATTAGAAGTGGCTAGATTCTGTTTATAAATGTTTGCCCTTGAGTCTTCTGCCAGTAACAGAGTCATAAACCTCCATACCTTTTTTAAACGCTATAGGATTCAAAGACACACACTGGCTTAACATGATTACCCCGACTTCCATTCCTCTTCTTTAATCACTAGACCTCACTCCCAGGGGCTATTTGTAATTCGCAGTTGGAGTTTATGCACTTTCTTTGAACAAAGAAATTTGATTTTTTTTCTTTTAGTTTCCTCTTAAATCCTGACAGGTTTAAAAAAAAAAAACACCAAAACAAACCAAAAAAACCCTAATGCTTTCATGAGAAGCTGAAATTTCTCATGGAAAAGGAGATAATTCTGGCAAGCTGAACAGAATAATTATATGAAAGCTGAAAGGAAAATAAATCTTTGACCTGTTTTTGTAATTATTGTTAATTCATTCTTGTTACCATCATTGTCCAAGACAGTGCTCCATTGCAGCAAGCACTGCACAAATACAGAACATCAGCAAAAATAAAATCATTTAATGCAGTGTACTGCATTCAGCAGCAAAATTAGAAAAACCTTTCTTTGTTTATTCAAGCACTTGAGCACATACCAAAATTTCTATTTCCAGTAAGAAATGTTCAAAGCTAAAAAAAAAAAAAAAAAAAAAAGAAGACGTCAGGAAAAAAAATGCCTTTCCTGTTTCTCCAAACCTGCCAATAAGCGTGCTCTTTTGAAGTTAACTATTTCCAAAAGCGTTTACTGAAAAATTTCTAACTCGGAATTAAACCTGTGACACCAACCCAGCTCATGAGGCTGGCTTTGCCACCCTGCTCACCTCCCTTCCCAAAGCACTGGTTCAGCTCTGGCGGAGTTTCAGGTGCAGCTGTGTGACATTTCCAAAAAGTTAAAATGTTGTTTTCAAAGCAAGGCACATTTTTCAAACTGCATTCCTTGTTTATTCCAGCAGGTCAAGATTTGGATTTAATTCAGGTTTGATTACACTGCTGATTTAAGGTGTTGGGAGGAAATTTCAGCCTTATTCCACCCAGAAGCATCGAGTGAACCATCTGGCCTACCTAAAGTACCTGTCCTAAGAGGAGACGAATTGCTCTCAGAGCTGCCTGATTTCTCTCCATTGCTTATATGGGTAGCGTAGCTCAACTTGGGTTTGGATAACCAAATTAGGACCAATAAATCTCACCTTTAGTGATGCTAACTCAACCCTCTGGCTGCCGACACTTCTGCTCTACTCAGCTTTGCTACCAGCTTGGTGGGTGCCGTCAGGCAAATTCATCACCTCTTCCTATCTCTTTCCATTCTGCTCTCGTCTCTCCTGTTACAGCTTCCCTGGGGCTCCGTGGCTTGGGGCATGTGTTGGGTCCATTCATGCTGCAGCCATAGTTATAGCAAAAAACTGAAAAAACCCCCAACTCACTAGCTGAAATGTTTTCATCCTCACCAGTCACCGGTGGTTATTTCTCAGGAGTGCAAGGATAGGGGCCACAGTAGGACAGTGCTGGATAATCCACGCACAAATTCAACTTTACCACCAAGATATCCATATGACTCCCAAGGGCACCCTAAAGTGTTGTTGTTGATATCTACAGTGAAATATTTAGGCTGGCTTCTTTTCATTTGAAGAATATGATATATTATACAGGCTGTTGCAGAGAAGAAATTCACATATATAAAGTATTACTCACAAGGTTGTTGGCAGGTCGTAGGGGAGGCTGGTGTCATTTTACCAGTAAAATGGGGCCCCCCAGAGCAGAGGACCACAGCCATCAAGCAAACTTTGGGTAGGGTGCAGCATTGCTGCAGCAGTTTCAAGCCTGGTCCTGGAGTCTTGCTGGAGCATTGGGGTTCTCCGCTCCAACAGGGAAAAATATTTTTAATTGCCATGTCAGATGAGGCTGCTTGGCCTTTGATGGCTTCTCTGAAAGATGGATTTCAGTGGCTCTGGCAACAAACAACATATCTAAATACAAATGATACAATTCAGTTTGTAATCGTGCATTAATTAAGGTAGCCAAGCAATGCCCACATTTTGTCAGCGACTAGAAAATATAACAAGCCTCTCAGGTAATGAGTTTCACTCACATGTACAGCAGTTCTCTGAAATAATGAGCTTTGGAAACAATCTGTAGGTGCTGACTAGATATTGATGTTATGAACTCAACGACCCTGTTCCAGGCAAGTCCTGTTTTTCACACAGCATCTTCCCTTCAGGTGCAAGCTTCCTCTCATCAGGGCAGTAATTCAAACACTGCAGTCCACCGACACGAACGGAGACACCCTGCTTTGCTGTCGTGCCATACAGCCAGGACCAGAACCTTCTCCCCAAACCTTCAGCGTGGCAGGTGTTTTGCAGGATAAATTACAACCTGGTTCTTAACCCCTCCCTCCATCCCTGTGAGTTTTCACTGCTCAGATTAAACTCAATCATTGAGCAAAGCCGGAATTGAGAGAGGCCCGTGCTGTGTTGCGAGGTGGGATCGTACTTCTGCGCTTCTTTTGGTCACTTGGAAAACGATGCTTCAGATAAAAGAGAATCCAGATCTCCGTGGCTTCTCTGCCCTCAAACTCAGCCAGCTTAGTGCATGTCTGTTATGGAGGGACTTTTGCTTTGTACGTGTGTCCCTCAGTATCCTCAGCTCTTCAGGCTGCATTACACTGAAGGCTCTTTCCTGCCCATTTTGCTTAACACCATGCAGTCCAGGGGAAAGGCTGGAAAAGCCTCTTTTGCCCATTTCCCACCACATTTCAACAAAAGCAACTCTTAAGAGCCACCATAAGAAACCTTTAGGAGGTGAATACGTCCACTGGAATCACCAAGAGTGATTTGATATTGTCCCCCACGAGGAGATTCAAATCAAGATGCTTTAGAGTCAGATGCATCACCTGCCTCCCAGCTAAAGTCAAGTCAGCTGAAGAGTTTAGTAAACTGTGGTATCTGTGCCTGATTTGCATTGATTTACTGCAAGTAGCTGCTGGCAGGGGCACAGAGTTTGCTGCCATCTTTCCTGGAGAGAACCGATGCAGCTGTACACGTGCAAGAGAAAAAGAGCATTTAAGCTTTGGCTTGCTTGACCTTGGGAGGATGGATGACTCTTTGATCGTTTGTGAGCCGGCTTTCACCCAGTGTCCTTACTTCTTCCGTCAGGCAGAGGAAGGACTTGAATGTGGATCAACGAGCGGATAGCAAAGGAGAAGGTCGGAAAGGGAGAGCAAGGCCTTCCCAGGATGGCGCTGAGCCTTGGCAAGCAAGAAGGGGAAATGAAAAATGTCACTCGCAGCAGCCAGCAGCAGGGCTCGAACCCAGGAATTCCTGTAATGGGATTACATGAGGCAGGAGCAGATGGATCCTCCTGGAAAACAAAGCCATGCAACCAACGCTGAGCCCGTGCATGCTCCCGTGGAGAGGAGATACAAGCAGAAGAGAGAGCAAGGGCTCTCATCTAATATATGGAGGCAGCTGGAACAAATTCAGGGCTCCTGACCCAGCGCCCAGCAGTGAACAAGCAGTATTTTTAGAGGGGCCTCTCTAACTTGTTCCCACTATGTGTGTGTACCAGAGATAAGAGGAAGTGAGACTGGGATCCGTTTATTTAACTATGTAAACAACTCAGCTGACAGCTAAAATTACAAGCTGCTCGTGAAAGCCTTGCCTTGCATGTTGATCCACCATATACCCATCCCTATCTGCTTTCCTACTGTGCCTATAACAAACTTTAAATAAAGCAAGAGCTAGAGTCCAACCATCCTTTGTTACAAAGGCCTACCTTTGCTACAGAGACAGGACTTGATTACAAATACTCTCAAAAGATAACGTATACTTTAATTATATTTTTTTTTTCCTTTCCTGCACCACTCTAATCCGCTGAGGCACCCTCAGCTTGGATAAGCTGCCTGTTGCTGTCTGTCTGTAGCACTCTCTCTTTTGCTCTCTTAGTAGGCAAAATAAACCTTTTCCAGCAACATGGCAGAGGATTATGTTAATATAAAGACTTAGGGACTGTATTCCCAGCTGGTGTAAGCAGAAATAACTCTGCTGACTTTGGTGAGGTAGAGCCAGCACTGACCAGTTTCAGACCCAGTTTGCAGGGGTTTCTGCCTGTGCAAAGCCAGTTTAACAGGACACCACTGCCACTCCCTCACTATATCCAGGAACTGCTGCTACCCTGTCCCCCTTACTCGGCACCAGGGTCAAAAATTATTGCAGGGAAATATCGGGGGTTTTATCTAATGGGAGCGAGGTGGACAAAATTACAGCTGAAAAGGCAACATTTCTTTTGATTTCCATCAGTTTTCAGTTGTTTTACTTCATTTTTTTTTCAGTTTCTGATGGTCTTTCCCAGCCTTGGTATTCTGCAAAAAGCTGCTTAAGACTTAGTCCACATGTTATCCCGGAGTACTAACTGGTGCATATATACCACTTGCAACAAAAGATTGCTTAACCTCCCTGTAAAGCCCATCGATGATGGAAATTACACTTTCCCCAGACTGCCTGTTCCAGTGCCTTACTATCCCTGCTGTTAACAAGTTATTCTGTCATGAATTTCAATCCACTTTTGTTTGTTTTGTCAAAGATGGACAAAGAGATTAGATTGTTTCCTTCTTCTACAGAAGTCTATTTAGATGAAACAAATCAAATTCAACCAATTCTGAACTCACACTTTTTACAGGGGAGGGGTACGCCCTTCCGCATTTGGATTCTTTAGAAAAAAAAGAGATTAAGTTTTTCACCAAAACAATGAACATTTTTGTCATAGTTAGCGAGCATTTCCAAAAGGAAAATAAGGCATTTTCTGACAATGTCTCTGTCTTCATTCATCAGAGTTGCCAATCCAAAAACTCTCTAACAGCAAAACGCTTACGGGAGGACAAAAGGCAGGCCCTGTTTTACACAACACCGAACACAGATTCCCATTCTTAAGCAATGGGACTTTTGTTTGAATAAAGGTGGAAAATGAATGCAAGGCTTGTGGCACTGCCTGTGGTCTGGGCCAGGAGACAGCCATCACAGAAGCCCATTCTCCTCCTCCTGTGAACATAGCTAAATAGGTCATGTCTCCAACAGCCAGAAGTTCATCATTGAACAATGCAAGTAGCAAGTTGAAAGAGGGAATTTAATGAGGAAAGAAGGGTAGAAAGAATTCAGATGAGCGAAGAGAGGCAGGAGCAGCTGGTGTCCTACAGCTGTTTGGAAAAAGTGTTTTCTATCTCAAAAAAACTCAAGATACATGGATATCTTTTGGACTGCAATTTTTTTTTTTCCTTGCAAAACTTAAAATAAGCAAAAAAAAAACCCCACCCAACCAAAAAAAAACTGCCTTCTTTTCCCACTGGACTAAAGCCAAGCAAGAGGGAGGAAGAAAATGAGAAGGATATGCAAAGAATCAAAATGTTCAGTGATCAAAATTGGAGATATTTTAACCCAAACAACAGCTTTCTGCTAAAATTCTCACTTCAGTTAAAAAGCTGTTCTGTGCTTAAATATACACAGAGTAGGAGAAAGAGGGATTTTAAATAACATTATTTTAACCAGTTCAGTATGTTTTCTCCTGCTGGTGTCTTCCAAACTTTAAGCATTTGGAGAAAGATTTTAAAAAGTGCAACTCCAAAGAAACGTGAAGATCAGATGAAGTGGTTGTATTTGTCATTATTTGCCTTTATCGTGAAGCATCAAGAAACTATCCTGACTGAAAACCTCCTGCAACATATCATGATGCAAAGACCTGACAGAGTCTAGAAACTCCTATGTATCCCTCTGTAATCCAGTGAAAATCATTAGTGAGTGCTTTAACTTGCCCTGCCACAGCTTTAAGTCTCCTAATCATATCAACTCCTGAGCTTTGCTAGCCATTTTGGAAACATGATTTATCTTGGGATTAAACTACAGTCATCCTCCTTCTACTCTAATTTTTAAAAAGCGCCTCCTATGAACTAATAACAAGAAGCCATTCTTACAGTTCAATTTCCCAGCCATTATTATATTAAGAAATATCATCTCAGTTCAAATGGTTTCAATTTTCTAATCCTGAATAACCTAAAGGATGGGGAGTGACCTTGCTTTATATCAAATCAAATGTGATGCAATGGCAGAGTTTAAATCCCAGACAGTTCATCAGCCAACTCCAACATCTCCACATTTATTAGTGAAACGAATGCCTAAAATTGCCCAAAATTTGGTAGTGGCAGTGATGCAGACGTGCCTGAGTTAAACACATCAAGGTTTGCCCTGTGGAGCCCGTGAAGATCATCTACCTGGTGCTCCAGGGCACGGGGCAGAGATCCTTCAGCTGCTGTTAGACCCAGCTCTGGGACTGGAAGAAATGTAAGACCACCGTTATTGCACTGAAGTTCCACAGCTGACCTGCCAACATGGGCTAACGTGACCCACCACCACCCTGAGCTGTCTCTGTCGCTCTTGACAAGAGCTCATCTCATCATTGCTGGTGCCCATGTGGACAAGGATGAGGATATGCTGCCTTACGAGACGCATACTCTCTCTGTGAACCTGCACAAGCCTATAGTTACCCTTTGTGAGATATAACACTCGGACAAACAGAGATATCCCACTCTTGAATTGAGTTCAATAGCCATAAATTAAGCCAGCAATCAATCCATGAGACCCAGACACTGAATCCCTAAAGTCGAGTACATGTATACAGGACACACAGCCCATAAGCAGATCTGTGGTGAAGGGAAAACGGGAAAATCTCCAGGGAAGCATTGAATAAAGATTAAATGTGCCACCAAAAGGAGTCTTCAGATTCACGGAAGTACCTGGAAGGACCATCAGAGAGCAAAGGGCATGGCCTGCCGTGAGAAAGTGCTCCGAGAAGACCCCAAGAAAAATTCCTGTTTGATTATCCCTAGCATGTGCTCAGCCTGCTATGGATTTGCATCAGTTGGACTGCATTTCTCTCTGTCAAATCCCAACAGACTCCCCTTCAAGACAGCAGGAGGCACTGAGGTTCAGTAGCTCCGTGGCAGACTGGTCAGCAGAGGCCTGATTTATAATCCAGGCTCTATCCATAACATGCTGTGTCATCATTTGTATTTCGCTTGGGCTCTTCCTCCTGCTCCAGAATTTCTGCCTGACGTATTTGCATTGCAAATTGTTTGGTCTAAGCTCCGGCTTTAAGGATGCATTTGTGCAGCGCCTAATCCAGCAGCAGCCTCGGTATCTTACCATCCATTGTGCATCTCTAAAGTGAGGCTCCAGTCTTTAATTTATAGATCTGTAGAGAGGCCCTGATGTAAGCTTCTAGGCAGTAATGGCTATATAAATCATAGCAACAATAAGCTTATTGCCAACAAGATTTTCCTGATATTCAGCCTGAGTTTTCCCTTTCTTAATTTAATCCCATAACTCTTCAAAATGCTCCGACGACCTGCCCCAGTTAATCCTAACCCTCCTTTAGGTTTGTGGCATACAATTTAGGTTGTGCAGAAAACACATATTCCACTCAACGATATAATTACAGGTTCAAACTGCATTTTCATTATGTGTTTGAAGAGAAGAGAAACTGTCTAAACTTGGCATTGAAGAACTGAGGCAGGGAGAGTTCTTATACAGGGTTCAGCTCTGGGCCCTAAATTGACCAGTCAAGACTTGGATTTCTCCCACCCACTGTCTCCCGAAGTATCCATCTAAGACTCCTGGCCCCAGACCCAGCCTTCCCTGTTCCCTTTGTCCAAAAGACCTGGTGATACAAACCCCACTTTTTATGGTAAAAGTGCTTTTTGCAAGAAGAACAGATTTATATTTATATATTTATAACAAATACATTTCCTGTAATAGTTCCACTTTAAAAACTTCTCTTTCTACCATAAAAATAAATGTTTTCCCGACAATTCCCCACAAGTGCCACCTCATTTCTTCCAAACACTCTTCCTGCCCTACCCCCATGACATCCAAGAAAGCTATGCATAGGAACTGTCTTACATTCTCCCTTTCAATTCCCATGAGAATTTTTTTTTTGGCTTAAAAATAAAAAGAAATCCCCAAAGCCTTTCCATCAGCAATATTGTGTTTTGTTCTGGGCATTGCATTAGGCAGAAAAGGAGCAGAAATGGCAAAACACTATTACCAGCCTACAAAGAGTGATGAATTACCTATATTTTCTAGATGCTTATTCAAAGTACGCCTGGGTTCTCCAACATTTGCTAGATGTTTGCTTTCTCCTTATGCATTTCAAGCATCAGGCAATGTTGTACACGTGCAATGAGAGGCAAGGGCAAGACCTGAATGTTTTACTGTAAAAATCACTTAGCCGGGAATTTGATTTCCTTCAATTTTCTGAATTTTTTTCCACTAGGGAGCAACAACCATATTGTAACTGAACTGACAATCATAGTGTCTTACTTAAAATGAAATTGTCAAAATATTGTGTCAGGAATCCTGTATAAAGTGATTTCTTTGGCTGTCACTCATACTTACCATCCTAAAGAGTCTGGTTACTATTAGCAAAGATACTCAACATATAAATAATCTCAGAAAATAGATACAGCTAAAGTTAGGAACACCCAGAAATATTAATAGCAGCAATAATCTAACCTTTCAGAAGATGTTTAGGGGGAAAAAAAAAGATGAAAGCAAGAAAATCCAAATTAAAGAATAATGTAAAAACCAAATCTTTTGAAACATATGAAATTTATTATTAACAGTTAGCGAATGCCATTAACTCTGTCCTCATATACCACCTAATTATATGTTTGTGCTGTGCAAATGATAATGATGCAGTGTGCTCCAATTTATGCCCATTTTTGTGGTGTATAATATCGTTATAAGAACCGTAGCATTTTAGCAAAATGAGATCTCCCATGTCTGTGCTAGTAGCTGAAGAGCTGGGCCGATACCCATAATGCAGAATTGCAGTTAAAGAGATGCCTGCTTTCTCATGGGCCGAACCTCAAGTTCTGCTGAACCTCTCTCTCAAAGGATTGATTTGAGCAATAAGGAGGTTATGAGAAAGGGTTGCATGAAAAAAGGACCAAACCCAGCAGCACAGAGTTTTTCACAGGAACTCCAAATTGGTTTTGTAAGGTACTACCTTGTGTATTCAAGGCTTTGTTGAAAACCATCGTTGGCAGATGCAGGTCTGCTCCATGCTGGGTGATGTTACACTTTGAATTGACCTGTGCCACTGCTAACCTGGGTGGTCTAAGGATAAAAACCCTGAATGGAGAGAAATTTAGCCAACACTTGGACATGTGCAACCCACTGTCACTGCTCTGTGCTGTGTGTTTGAGCTGTGAGAGAGAAGCTGGGTTTTCTACATTCAGCTGTAACAGCTAATGCTTCCAGGAGCTCTGGTCCCAAGGACAGTGCTCACTGTAGCTGCCAGAATGACCTTCTCCCCCATGCAAAGCAACAACAAAAGATGTCAAAATGCAGGGAGGGGGTACCCTCTACCCTCCCCACACGCCAGGCCTTTCAAGTTACTACACCTACAATGCTGTCCTGTGAAGCCAACAATATTTCCCCATCAGCTGCCAAGCTGACCCTCTTTCAGTTGCCTTTCACCTTGGCAGCCAGTGCAATTTTGCTGCCTTCCAGCCAAAGTGGTGTAATAATCGTGCAATGTGATTTAAGTAATAAAGAAATTGCTGTACATGCTGTTTGGTTTCTGGAGAGCTGGGAATAGCAAAGGCTCAAGTTGCAGACAAGTGCATTAATCTTTTCAGCTTTCCTGGAATGAAACATCAGAGGCTTTAACCTATTCTTTATTGCTATTCCAATGCCCTGGATGGTACTTTTAAAAATAAACTCCTGAAAGAAGGCAGGAGGGGAAAGGGGAAGGATCTTGAAAGCTGTTCATTAACATACTGTACAACCGTCAACCTCTGAAAAATAGAGAAAATAAAAAATTTCTGATTATTTGATTAAGCTGGCAATATTCAATATTCTTTGGAAGCTCCAGCTCCCAGAGTCAGGGGTAAAAGAGATTTCAGCTTCTTATTTTAAAGAAAAGATAATGTTTTGGACTAGTAGGACTGAAGAGTGAGATGAAGCAGCACATGAAGGCCAGGGAACCCACTGGAAAGCCAAAACTGAACCTCACTATTGATTTGTATTTATGAAATCTTATTATTTTTAAAGCACATTACCCTTGTGATTTGGGGGCCTGCCTGAAGGTTTTTGAAATATCCGGGCTGGTGTTTCCAAGAAAACTCTGCTAGGACAGAAACCTAATACACAATTTTCTCATTATTTTAGCTGTGTTTACCACTGTTGTTCACCCTGTTAGTACCAATGGAGATCATATAAAATATACTTCTAGGTACATGAAGGAAAAAAGGATTTATCTATACAACTTAACCAACTTTGTGAGCTTCTGTCAATTTTATGGTCACTAGTGGGATTAAAATTTAAAACTTTCTGTTATAAAATCCCTGGCTTGAGCCACCAGTGTTCAAGGAGGGCTGCCAGCAGCCAAGCTAATATTTGTTCTGTATGAGCTGGTATGTACGAGCTGGTAAAAGTGGCAGTTCAGTTCCTTGGAGTGGGACAACGTCTGTTCAGGTTATTTTGGGAGAACATAGGCAAAATATTACTATCTGAAAAGAAAGGCTTGCTTCTCTCTGGAGGCGGTGACACGCAGAAGCTGGAAGTTGATCAGCTTGATCTCTGCTGCCTGTGCTCACGTGCTACCACCACAAGACCAGCAAACCTTGGGAACTGTGGCCAGGCAGGAGGGCTTTCAGAGAAGGCAGTCATCTCGCAGGAGTTGCAACATTTCCTTTTTTAACAAAAAATGAAAAGATGTGTGTTGGAGGGTGGCGAGAATGAATATTCCTGAGCTTGTTAAAATTCCAGTCCTCATCTTTCAAAGGCCTCGGTTACTGATTCAAAGATCCATCAGTCGCTCAGAATCGGGAGGTATCGTAGCTGGCTGTAATTGCAGAGATGTGTGTTACAGCAATTACAGCACCTGGTGCACCCTCATCCAAGCAGGTGGAAGAATTGATGATGAGTGTTTTTTGGTTTTCCAGCATCCTGGAGAGGTTTTGTAGAGGTTTGCTTCCACCAGGTCTCAGGGACTGTGTTCTGCTGTGCAGTGCTGATTGATATCTGAGAAGATCCTGAGTGGGATTATCTGCTCAGATCTCAATAAAATGCATTCCCTTGCTACCAGCTCAGTCTCGGAGGAGCATCTCAAGGAACAGAAAGGGAGTTTGCAATAGAACTGGAGAGTAAAGCACAAGTTTTTGCCTGCTTTCCTCAGAAAAGGAAGCCAAGAGCAGAGAAGCAGAAGGGCTGGGACAAGACATGAAATTTCCGTTCCTGAAGAAGTCTCTAGCTCTCTGCTGGAAGTTGTTTCCTCGTGGTTGAGATGGAGCAGCTGTCTTAGCGTTTGCTCCTAATCCATGGAAATGATGGGGTCTCAGTGTCCCAATCTCAGTGGGATTGCACTTCAATTTGCCTTTCCTCTCCTTGGAGGCTCAAATGAGCCTGCTGAGTACCCCTCTATACTTGACTCATCTCAGCAATAGGAGGAGTTCAGGTTTAAACAAAAGGAGGACACGCAGCATAGGAGTACTCTGATAACATCAGAGACCTCCCCTGGGTGCTCCCCACACAGTTGGAGGCAGATTTTTTTTGGTTTACAGGAGTCAGCTTTGCTGTCAAACAGTGGGAGGTCCAGTCTGAGCAAGCCATGCCCCTTCGTCGGTATAGGTGGTACCTTCAGAGGGCAACTTATCCTATCCTAAACATAGCGGTTGAGTTAGGTAGGCTGAACTAGCTACCTTCTGGAACTGCTTATTTCTCTGCTGGACATTATGAAAGTTCAGACAACAAAACCAGAGATACTTTAATTTTAGGACAGATTAATCCCTTCCTTGTAGTTCTAAGTCACCAGTTCAGCAAGCCCATGGGTGCAGCTCCTACAGACTTCTTACAACAAAGCACATACTTAAGTCTTTCTAAGCTGGGCTGAAAAGAGTTAAATGAGTTAAATATTTGATTTCACCATCTCCCAGGTACCTTAGATGCTCGTTGTAATGGAGAGTGATTATGGGAAGTGAAATTTGCAATGGAATTATGGTAATTGTATCTTCTGTTCCAACAGGTATTTTGAGGAAGCCAGCATTTTAGATAATTAGTGTTATTTTGTGCAAATAGCTGAGAGGATACAGGAGGAAGCAAGGTGATTCTCCAACAGGCATGTGTTAGCTAACGTTACGCGTTTGACTGCACCTACTGAAAAGTTCCCCTTCAGAAGAAGGAGTGAACTGGCAGATGACAGCCTCTCTGCCAAGCGGGGAAAGGGGAGGGTGCATCCAGCAATTCAGGTGTTTGATTTAACCAATATCTACTGTAGTGTGCTTTTTTCTCCCCAAATTCAAAGCTTCTCAGTCTGACATTTTAGCTGCCTCGGGCCTTCTCCATCTCAGGCTCTTGTTCAAATGTTCAACTGGAACAATTAAATACAATAGGAATGACATTTTTACTGGTATTTCTGCCCTTCCAGTGTTGAGAATAAAAGAGACAGACTGAAAATAAAGGCAAAATAAAAGTAAAGGATTATTTTCATCTCTGAATCTCTAGCGAGATTTGAATTGTGTTTTCAATAAGATTCCAGTCTGAACAAATCCTGCTCTTCCTACTTGATTCTGCCTTTCTCTGTAATATCATTTCACACTTCAGCTCTGTAACCTTGACTTTGCAGAGGGTAAAAGTGCCCATGTGAACCACGTGGCTCAGATGATAAGCCAATGGAAGGAACGATGCAGCTTGTGCAGGACATTTTGTATTCACAAAAGGTGAAATTCAGCTTCATACAGAGAACAAATGAACTTTAGATAGACTGAAGCTGGCACATCCCTGAAAGCTGTTGAGCCATGACAGGTCAGGCATTACCTTTCATCAGCTGAGCTGCACAGGAGCTCTAAGCCACCCCAAGAACTGCTGGCTTAACTACATTTCATGGAGCTAACACATTTTCTTTGCAACGAGATGGACAAAGAACATCCAAACAGCTCGTTACCATGTCTGTCTTGGTAGTCAGTAACCCGTTAAGCCGTGGTAACATGAGGACTTTGATTCATAGCCACCATGCCTTCTGCAGGGAAAGGGCAGGGAATTTCAGCCAATACCTTCCCATACGAAGTGGTGAAAAAACCAGTCCAGCAGTCACGCTTTGATTACTGTTTGAACTTCCCATCTGGCAACATCAAAGTTTCTACAAACAGGAAAAATGGCTCAGTTGCTGTCTTTATTGCAGGTAGAAGATAAATAAATGAGCAGGAAGCACATGTGGGACCGTGAACCATGCAGCATTTGGCATCAGAACTGGGCTTGCTGGGTTGAAGTACTGACACATTTATATTATAAATCTTTTTCACACACACCTAGAAAAGCAAACAAAACATCTCTCCCCCAAGCCTTCCAGATTTTGGAAAGATTGTTTCCAAGCATCACTTTAATCTGGTGCAGAGAACTTGATCCTCTTGTGTAAGTACCAGAGAGCCTCTGGAGTTACAGCAATTTACTTCACGTGGGAACCTGCCTCCTCTGTGCTCATTCCTAATGGTGTGGTCCAGGCAGCTGGTATCGGTAGGAGGTCTCCTACAGACTTCTGTTGTCTTTGATGCTATCCCACTCATTTCAATGGGAGTTTGTGCAAGTGGGATCTGAGGGTCCGTGTCAGAGTGCAGCCCAGGAACCACCATCTCAAGGGCTGTGCAAAACTTGCAGTTGCTGTCCCATGCAAAATTTTCACTTTAAGGATCTTTCCAAGCTTTCTCAGCAGCTTGGTCACTGAAGTCCTTCAGGGTGTCCATCTCCAAGAGCTCTGTCATGCCTAGAAGAGCCTAAACCTTGGCTCTTTCTATAGTCCATGGAGCTGGACCAACAGCTCACAGAGCCCTGCACCTTGTGGGTGGGCTAACATCTTCTGGACGTACTCCTCTCTCTGCATGCGCATGGTGAGAAAGCCTATGGACACCTCATTTAGATCCTGCAGCTAAATACATAACGTTACATGAGATGAATCTGGGCAGAAGTGCAGAACCTCAGCCCCTGAGAAGAAACTCCAGTGGATTTAAGAGAATTTCTGCATCTTGTCTCAGGCAACAGTCTTACCGAAACACCTAAAAATCCTGAGAACATGTGACGTCCCTGCACTCTCTTTTTCATGGGTGTAGACAGAACCAATAGGGGTTGAGCAGAAAGGAATCACACGTATCTTAAAAATAGAGTTAAGACCTTGATATCCCAGCACAGCATTTCATGCCCTGGCATGTGCCACTGCAGTTAACAACACGCGAATCGCCTGCAGCTCACCAAAAGGGAGCTGCATCTTTTAAGTCAAATATTTGTCATGCTTGTGAGAAATTAATTGCTAGTTGTACATAATTAGCTTCCTAGCAGTCTGCATCTCTAAAAACAAAATGACCTGAGGGACAGTAGCAAATTCTGAAATTTTAAGTAAATAAGTGATTTCAGTTAAAGAGATCAATGAGATTAAATGATTCATTAAGGACCTATTTTGCAGATTTTTGAGGAACACTTGCTGCAAAAAACTGAGCAATTAGGGTTTTTTTTCCTAATTTGGGGATGGATGGTAGCAAATGCCTAAAGCTCTGCAGGAACCACCTCCACATCCACCACTGGGCCCTACAGAGCACCATGCCATCTCTCCCCCATGTGTATGGGACATGAGGAAGAGGTTGGGGAGTAGGAGAGACAACCTGGTCCATGGAGCCTTTCTTACTCCCTGGAGGTGGTCAGGGGAGGCACACTGCAAAGGAAAAGCTGAGCTGATGGGGAAAAAATGAACCAGTAATGACGATAGCAGAGTTCTCCAACTGGCACGTGAGCTTCATTCTCACAGCGTGCAAGTTGTGATCGTCTATGCCAGATCATCAGCAGAGGTTGGGGATTTATTATTGTAGACCATGGGAGTCAGAGAAGTAACTCCATTACCTGGCAGCAGCAGCAATGCCCACGGGAATCAGCCACAGCACGGTGCAGGACACAGGCCTGTGTTTTGCAGCATTAAAATAAGCATCAGTAATAACAGGATTTTTCATTTGCTGTGCTAAAATGTATTCGCAGAAGTACAGGCAGCTTGTGTGGAGCCACTTTGTATAATCACGGAGCTAGTTTTGGTAGGCATGAAGACTTTAGGTACACACATACAGTTTTCGTGCTTATAAGTGTAATTAATACTTTTATAATTATCAGTCCACGAATTTTTTTTTGTGTTATGGACTTACTCACACACAGCCACTACCGTAGATGTGCGCGCACACATATATATACACATATTTACGCACAGAGAGCTTGAAACACACTGGCAGAGATCTTGAAACTGTGTATGCACTGCATGTAAATGTTGTATTGCTACCGCCCTCCCACTGCATATATTAAAAATGTGGCTGTAGCTCTGCGAAGATGACTATGGTGTGCCCATTCCCAGCAGATCTTCTCTGTCTTTATCTTTAAATCACATTGGCTGACTTTAAAGGTAGTTCAGCTTTTAACCCTACAGAGCTGAGCCTGGCAGAGAGTTACTGAGATGATATCCCACTGTGTTGCTGCCTGAATTTTATATATCACAGGAATTTTCAGAAGTGTCTAAGCGACTTAGGAACTAGACTTTGCAAAATGTTTTGGAAGTCTCACTCATAAGACACTGTCTATTGGCAATGAAGCCTAGGGCTTAAAAACAGAACTTGGATTTTTTAGATCTCAGGAAGGAGAATTTGTGGTCCTAGAAATTAGGAAAGCAATATTCTGACCTTAAAAAGCAGTGCGCAACTCCAAAATTGTAGAGGAAAAATTAATAGAGAGCCCTAGGATGCCAAGTTTACGGTCACTTGTTTTGGCTGTGTGCCTAAATTTGAAAAAGATATATTGCAAGAATATCCTTTAATTAACTGCCTAAAGAGCTCTAAGCTAACAAACAAAGGAAAAATAATTTTCTCAAAGCTTTGTAGCAGTTCCTTTTATGTGTCCTGTTAAACATTAACATCTGTTTGCAGAGCTACAAGGCTTCCTTCCTCTCCTCCTACATGATCCCTTCTACGTTCACTGTGAAGCCCCCCCTCTTTTCTCAGTCACCCTATTTCCAGCAAAGCTCCACCTTTCTACCTGAACTCCATCTTTTATTTCCTGGGATCAGCTGGTAGATGTCTGCTCCCAGGTTTAGTCTGGCCTTCCTCCAGCGAGCAAGAGGATTAATAACTGGAATGGAGATGTATCTCTTCTGCTTATGTAGTAAAGAATAAAACAAAAACTAATGGTTATTTTCAGATAGCCTGACAGTGATTAATTGCTGTTCCAGCAGATGCTCCAAATAAAATATGCTTTAGCATCCCTGATTTATACTGGGTGCTGTAAGAGGAAACACATTGCAAGGACTGGGAGAGGGACAGCACCTGCCTTCAGCCGGTGCATGGAGCCGCCATGCCAGAGGCATAAACCACCACTATCGAAAATAAAAGTGAAAAGCGCCGATGCCTGACTGTTGTATCAGCCCTCCGGAGAGGGGGCAGAGGGGATGGCAGGAGAGGTGGAAGGTCTCAGTCCAGCTGATGGGAATGTGAAAATGAGAACAGCGGGGAGGAAGGCAGGGAGGACATGGGGAGCGTTTTACGATGACATCAGTCGTGTAATAACACTATGGGTTTTTATGTTTGCAGATGGGAAGAGATAACGATCTGGTTTATGAACGGGGAGAATCAGTCAGACATTGCCACTGTCGTATTAAGAATGTAGACTGTTTGCTTGATATAGTGTATGATTAAGCGACAAGACAGGGATATCTAGAAACCATCATCTAGGCAGCTAACCATCCATCTTTCTGACTTGTGTGAGAAGCAAATTAAAAAGCCTAAGTTTTTTCTTTGTGTGTGTGTGTGAGTGGTTTTGCAAAAGCTGTCACGCTGGGTGTGTTAGGCTTCGAGGTCTGATTTGAAAAGGTGAAGGGGAGAACAACCCTTTGGGCATCGCTGCTGGAGCAGGAGAATATTCATGGCCAACTAATGCACCACAGCCTTAAGTATGGGGTTGTTGACGTGGCATCCCTGGAGGAGCTCATCTCTACTGGCCAGAGCTGACATCTGGAAGTGGAAGTGCTCATGCAGAAGCTCATCAGTAAAGGTGATTCCTGTTTTGACCAATCACAAAAAGGCTTTAGGTCCCGATTCATCTACCCGTCCACTCACTGCATAAATAAGGCAGGGTTCTCCATACTGAAGCTGAAATGCAAGTGTGTGCACTAGGGCATAGCATGGTTCCTGCCACACATGGGCCTGATCCAATGCCCAGTGATGCCAAAAAGAGGTTTTCCGCTGGCCTTAGATGTCTCTGCATGGATTCCTACTAAACCAGACAAAGAGATGTACCAAATATCCTCTTTTCTCCAAGGCAGCTTTGCTTTTCTAACAATCTGTTTTATAATAAAGTCATCCAGATTCTCCTTTTCCTCCACTACAGGATTCTCATGATTGTAGGAGATAAACTATGGGGAACAAAATCCCTATTTGATCGTTAGAGCATTCCTAGGCTCTTTCATGCACATTTACGAAAGTCTTTTTAAAAAATCTTTCTACTTTTGGAGCTATTTTCTGAGACCTGAAGGGTAAAAAGAAAAAAAAACAACAAAAAAAAAAACCCCAACCCTACGAATGTCTCACAAGCATGCTCAAGGCCCCTATTAACTTTTCCACTTTCCCTGCAGTAATTGTTTCTGTCTATTTTAATTTCACCTTGGCTGAGAGGAGCTCAGATGCTGCTGCAGACCGAGGCAGGGAGTTGCCACAGGCGCTGCTCAGCACAAACCATAGAGCCCTTGCACGCCTTTCGGCGCCAGCCCGTAGAGGTTCCAGGGGTGGAGCTTGCACAGTGCAACTCACCCTGATATCTTGTTTTGAAAGTTTATTTTGAAGGCTGAAGAATCACTGGCTCAAAATCCAGCTGCCAAGCGTTCAGATTTTGGCTCTGTCATGACTTTATTGTGTTTGGGGCAATTCATTTTAGCAGTCCCATGCCAGGCTCCATATACACAGAGATTTTTGGTGAATCCAAGAAACCAACCCTGTTTATCCATCTAAACTTTAGGGCATGGACCAGCTCTTATAGGGTTGTCCTAGTTACAGCTGGGATAGAGTTCATTTTCTTCTTAGTAGCTGGTATAGTGCTGTGTTTTGGATTTAGGGTGAGAATAATGTTGAGAACACACTGATGTTTTGGTTCTTGCTGAGTAGAGTTTACACCAGTCAAGGACTTTTCAGCTTCCCAGGCTCTGCCAGGTGCATAAGACATTGGGAGGGAGCACAGCTAGGACAGCTGGCCCAGCCTGGCCCAAGGGCTATTCCGTACCATATGACATCATGCTCAGTGTATAAGCTAGGGAAAGAAGAAGGAAGGGGGGGACGTTCAGAGTGATGGCATTTGTCTTCCCAAGTCACGCGTGATGGAGCCCTGCTTTCCTGGGGCTGGCTGAGCACCTGCCTGCCAATGGGAAGCAGGGAATGAATTCCTTGCTTTGCTTTGCTTGTGCGCACGGCTTTTGCTTTCCCTATTAAACTGGCTTTATCTCAACCCATGAGTTTTCTCACTTTTACTCTTCCAACTCTCTCCCCCATTCCCATTAGGGGGGAGCGAGCAAGCGGCTGCGTGGTGCTTAGTTGCTGGCTGGGGTTAAACCACGACAAGGGTGTACAGGGAGCTCCTTGTGCAACGGGACACTGCTCCCAGCTGGGGCACGTAATCCCACAGCACAAATAATGTGGTAATGATTATTCTTTTGGAGGTGGCTAAGCAAAACCTGCCAAGTGCTGATGTTATGTAAAACTGAAATCTGCACTAGTGCTGGGGGAGCTGCCTAATTACATCAATGTAATTAGATAGGTGGACGGATAGATTTCCTCTGAACATTGCCTGGCAGGATGGGCCCTTACAGCCTTATATATTCTTGCCTCTGAAGCCTGCTGAAGGATGGATGTGCTGCATACGCAAGAGCTGCCATGAGGGAGCATATTCGCCATTTCCTTGCCTTCCCACGCTCCTGCAGCCTGCAAGCAAGGCTGGAGCACAAAGCTCCCTTGGTGCCCCAGGGCTTGGTTCTGAACTTCATGCTGACGAAGCCAAGGTTTGTCCACCTCCCACAGCCCATCTATTCTGTAGGTAGGATCAGAAATCCACGTGCAGGAGCAAACACAACCCCTCCCTAGTCTTGGGGGCTCTCCGGACAGGGCGGTGGGCAGTGTTGCTCAGGTGACGGATCCAAACGTGGAAAGGGAGAGCTGGGACTGCAGCTTGGAAGTTGCCATGCACGAAGCAAACTCAGTGCTCCCTTGGTCTCTCTGCCCCTTCTCCATGCCGTGGTGGGTCTGGCCAGGGCCAGTCCCATGAGCCAACAGGATGAAGGAGACTGGGGATGAGCTGGTGAAACTGGGAAAGACACCCCGCCTCTCTGAAACTCAGTGACACTTAAAAACACAGGGAAAGTGAGCGCTGGTGCACAGACATGCCAAGAGAGAGCAGACTGGGACTTCAGCCTCCATGTCTGCCTTCAAATAACTTCTTCATTTACTGAATACACAGAAGGGCGGAAAAAGCACAACCTCTCAGAGCTCTTTGCTAGCAGAGCCACAAACTATTCCTGTTCCCATCTGCTTTAATGTCAGTCTCTCACAGCAGAGCAGCAGGTACTTCACCAGCTCCTCTCTGATCACTCTCAGACAGGGCAGGTTTCCGTCACAAGCTATTTGACAATTTTTCTTTCATAAAAAGACCTGGCACATTACGTTCCTATTTTACTGTGAGCCTGTTATGTGGCAGCCTGAAATTCTAATTGCTCTGGCTCTTTCTAATGCAGATTCACAATATAGGTCTTTTTCATATTATTAAAAAGGGACTCCCCTTTCCTATAACCTGTGCTCTAATTTTGTGTCAAGTTTATTTTATCAGGATCTGGCATTACTCTTCTTTTTAACTCCAGTCTCTTCACTCCCCCTCCCACGTACCTGGTGTTTCCAAAACAAAACAGAAAGAGAGAGAATTGACGAATTTTGCCCAGGCAAGTACATCCCCAAGCAGTTCACTCCTCTTCCCAAAATAGACTCTGCTCTGTAAATGTTAACTCTTGCTCTGTGCCAAAGGGGTAGTGCTGCCCTCCTGCACCTCCTGTCCCTTCCAGCACCCCAGTCCTTGCACCTGCAGCAAAGTCATTTACGTGGTTATCCCCTTGCTTCCTCCTTCTCTCCATCTATTCTGCATTTGATGGAGATGGTGACATTGGAGAGCCAGAGAGCCTAACACAGATCAGGACTTCTGCTCCACCTGTGCTTGGTGCTGTACAAACCTGGACCAAAAACATTTGCTATGGTTATGCCCCCGATTCTGCTCCCACAGAAACCAGTTGCCAAACTCGTTAGCTCCAGTATGGGCAAGATAAACAGCATGATAGGAGATTTCTTGGTGACTTCTATGTGACCCGATCTTCTAGTCTAGAAGTTTTCCACACCACATATAATTTTTTTTTTTTTTAAAAGTAGTGTGCATGAAAGGAATGGAGGAAGAAAAAAAGGTTAGATGAAAAATAGAAGTACCCATCTGTATTATTTTATGATTGTAAGAGGCTCTTCTGTCTTCAGCCTTTTAATGTTTCCAGAAGAGAGGTGAAATAATAGCGTGTCTCTTCAATGACAGAGCCCAGCACAGAGGATGATAGTAGCCATTCGGGCGAGGTGGACATCAGTCACCGGCCACCATGTGCCTGCCGATGCCAGGTAGACACGTTTGGGAACGCTGCCAGGCCTGTGCTCGGGTCTCTGTGCCAAAGGGAGCAACATTTGCAAGAACTGTTAACCTGTGTCTTGCCCAGATGCGAAGGGGAAAGGTTTCTGTTGCCTGTGTTAGCACCAGCTGGGCTGACTTGTATTCCTGGGACATGTGGTGGGATTGCACATCTCTGAGCCCTCTGTTAAGATCCTGACACTTCTCTCCTACGTTATCAAAGCAAAGAGATCCAGAAAGGGCAATAAAACAAGATCCATCAACCAGCACAGTTCAACCTGCTGGTACCATCATGAAGGAACAATGAATTTCTGACAGATTGCCAAGGAAGATATTTTTCCTCCATTGCGAAAAAATGTGTCAATATTTTCCCCGTATTTGACCAGCTCCTCAAGGGCATAGTAATCCAAAGCAGAATTAGAGGTTTGAGCACTGTCTAGTCTCGGTTTCCATCCACAGACAAAAAGAGCCAAATGCTGATTGCCTGGTGCAGAAAAAACAAAACACGTTCAGGCTTTGATTTTCCAACAACCCTTTCTTTTTCCCTCTGAAAAAGACAGAAAGGAAAGCTTCCATTTTATTAAGATGCCATTTGCTGTTGAGAAAAGATATTAGGAAGGAAAATAAGCGAGCAGTGCCCACTTCATGACCTCGTTGTCCACATGAAGATGAATGACCCAAACCTGCTCAAACCCTGATTATACACCAGCTTCCCGTAGAGAAATGTGTTTGTTCGCTTTCACTGGGTGGACACAGAAAAGGTAGATCATGAGAGAGGCTAGCGGTGAGAGGGTGAGATGAAAAAGCAAGAGCAGCTGGCTTCCAGTAAATGCTCTCAGACTCACATTTTCATTAGTCCTAAATTCAATCACAGTTTAAAGGAAGCAAAAGATAAAGAGCGAGGGAACATTTAAAGGATTCTTCAGAGGGAGAGAGGCTTGCTTTACCATTAAAAACCTGACTAGAAGTTATTGTTATTATTCATATTACTGCTGTGCCCAGAGGCCTCAGTCAAGATGAGATTCCCATCGCGTGGCGTGTGCGTACGCTCAGCGCCGTGATGGGCGAAGGGGGGGTGCATCTGCGGTTACGGTGTACAGCTGGAAACGCTGCGCCGGGAGAGTGGCTGCCATCCTCCCAGCAGCTCAACGTGCAGCAAGGGGCTCCGCTCCCCGTTTTTTGTAACTTAAATAGATACCAGTGACAGAGGGGTTAAGTCAGCATAGTGATAGTGAGAGTAATAATATGAGAATTATTATTATCCTCACTGTTTTTGAAGAGAAAGATGCTGAGCAGATGATGAGGCTTAGGAGTCTCAGGCATCCAGATTCCCATCACTGCTCTGCCCTGGTCTCTGCGGGGATGGGGCAGGTCACTGTCCCTCCGCTTGCCCTCACTTGCTTTCTCTGCATTCAGGCTAAAAGCCTCTCAGATGGGGACTCTCCATGCCGCAGGTCCCAACTTTGGCTGAGTTTCTGAGCATAACGGGGCTCTTCAAAGCATGGTCACCTCTGTGCTCCCAGGAGGTGGTGTAAAGTCAGACTGTCCAAATTGCTGATGGGTTGGAAACTTCATCTCTCCAAAGAGCCCTGCAGGTCACTAAAGCAGCTCCTAAATGCTTTTTAGTCTAGGCCCCAAGATTAGAACTGCAGCCCTTGAAACCTTTACCATGATCAGACAGTGAATCAGTGGCAGAAAAGGAACCCTAAGCTCCTCGTGTCAGGCTGGATTCTCAGCACAGGAGCCTCCCAATCCAGAGGACATTTGATGAACCCTCCTGATCCTTGATGTACAGCAGCCCACCCCAACAGCAGTCTCAGGTGCATTTAGCCCAGTGTTGCAGCAGCTCAGCCACGTAAGCCACGCTCTCTGAGGTGTGGTGTGCTCACACTCTTCACCAGCACGGGTCCATGTCTTACACAGCCTCATCAGAATCGCTAGAAAGCTGGTCTCCCGGTCCTTGTAGAAGAGAGGCATCCTAAAGCTCTCAGCATGCCCTGACACCCCTACAAGCCAACGTGACCCTTGAGGTTGTAACGCAGTCATCTGATACATCTAACTGGCCACCAAAAGCTGTGGGATGGTCAAACATGTGCCTGATATATCAGTCCTGTTGGCATTTCTGTAGTTTCCAAGGAAACCTAGTGCCTCTGAGAGCCGGACGGATGGGTAGTGTTTGACAAAGGAGTTCTCTGATGCTTCATTTTAACGACAGTTGTTGTTACCTCCTTGGCCTTTGCCCCTTTGAACGTGAAATGTTGGTGCTTTGCACGGATGGGGCTGTCATGAGAAAGAGTGGGAAAATCCCAATGCTCTCACGGGCTCCGGCTGCTCTTCCTTTCCCGCTCCCACAGATGAAATAAACAAACCAAAGAAACTGTGGCAGCTGGGGCTGCTTCTAATTTAAACGAGGTTTCACCTTCAAAGGAGCATCCATCGCTGAGCGGCGAAGAGCAGCGTGCACCGTTCAGAAGCACTTTTGCAGGGATGCACAAAGAATCCTGCCTCCAAACCTCTGACAGCTTTCACTGCTCACAGCAGAGATCAGCCGAGAAGATTTATTAGCCAGCTTCAAAGCCCGAATTGCTCAGGAAGCTTTTGCTTTTGCCTTATTACTGGAGAACTCTCCAGATCAGAAACCTTTATTGGGAGAGAAGGGGGGTTTTCTGGTTGTTTTGTTCTCCTGGTTCTGGACATGCTAATCTAATGACATGACTAATGTCTTCCAGCCTGACAGACATCGGTGAAAATAGATGGGGGAGGATTCAGGGATGTCTTAGAATGACATTTGTTTTGAAAATGGAGGCTGGACCTGGTCTGTAGATAGGAGAGTGAAGACCATGCTATACTAGGTGCAGAGTGCATCCCCTTCTCTTTTCCTGCATGGAGAAGCACAGGTCAGTCCCAGCCCCCCGGGAGGTGAATGCCCGCAAGGTGCTGGTTGACATCTTTCCATACAATAAGGTGCCAAGACAGAGGAGCTGCCCACAGTGACACCAGAAAAAACTGTACCTGGAGTAGCATGGAAGTGGCAAAGATCCCTCAACACATCCCAGTTTCTGTTGCAGAAGACAGGTCTGTCTGAGACTGCCAGCGGTCCGAGTAGGCTGGTGGTCAGCGAGACACCATGCCAGCACGTCCTTCTTTTCTACAGCAGGGAAATGGCATGAATATAAATCACACTTTAGCTTCTAATTTTCTGGTTTTCTTTATTCCTAATTTTCCTTAAAAAGACATTTTCCAGTGTGACTTAGAAGGCACTCTTCTACCGTTTTTCAGGGGTCTTAGGAACATCAAAGGCAAAGGAATAGTTGCACATGCCACCAGTTGCCAGCTTGGTCATTGAGACAACTGTGGTGTCAAGGCCTTGGGAATCCAGCTCTTGGACTCCTTTGAAAAGGGGACTTTAGCTCATCAGTCATTTTGGGCTTTGGAAGCCCTAAATCTGTAATGAGAAATAAGCTGTTGGGGAGTAACCCAGCATCATTAGAGTTTTGTCTTTGTGGTTAGTGCCTGTGACTGGACTCCAGCAGCATTTATCGGTCCCTCTTTGCAGCCTCACTCTTTCTCATTGAGTCAAATGGACAATATTAAATGGAAATTTATTGTGTAAACACAACCCTATTAGTCCTGAAGCCTCAGGGATCAGAGCAGGCTGTAATTACAGAGGGATACCTTTAGGTGTGAGTTATCATGTGCTGAATTAGCAGATAACAGCCTTTAGCAAGATAGGTGAGCCCATGCCAGTCCCCTAATGTCACAGATCTGAGGAAAGCTGGGTCCTCTTATCACAGCAGCCCATTTAGGAGACAGACATTGCACATCTGTTGCTTATCAAAGACAGCCCGTTCGAGGCTGGGGAGGATTAGAGAATGCCTCTCTGGAGATAGGGTTTTGTCAGATAGCTCTTGAAAATCAGCCAGGAATTATGGGCTTGCAAGAAAGGTGCGATCATGGGAATCACCATGGGAATCACCACTCCATCTAAGCCACCGCACTCTCTGATGTGACCAGAGCCACAGCTTTCATAAGAAAGTGCAGAAGCCCTTGAGCAGACTGCATTCACTGGGCTCGATCTGTTCAGTCCTGCTCAGTTTAGGGCTCTCTTTTTTCTGATAACGAACAATCAGTATCTCCAAAAGCCTTAGTCCTTTCTGGGGCAATGTAGCTTTCCTTATCCATACAGCCCAAGGCAGCACTCCACCTCTGCTCTCAGCAAGAGACCCTGGCAGTGAGTTCCACTCTTACATTTCAGCTGCTTAAAATCCTTGCCCCATAAAATGGGGTAAAAGGGAAAGAAATGTGTGATCTGAAATTTAAAAGCCTGACGTGAGCAAATTAAGTTCCAGAATTGACAGAGTTAAGTTCCAGAAGCCACAGAGTTGGACTGATCAAAACCCACCACCAAATCATCATTGTTTTCCAAGGGTAGCTCTTAGGAACTTCACAGATTTTTCTCCTTTCAAAGCAACAAAAGCAACTCAGAGTGCCCCAACTCAACCCTCAAACTAACTGTTAGTCATCGGAACGCTTCGTGGGCATTGTGCCTGTCAGTGATTTCACTATAGCAAATTGGTCAACACTTCCTTTTCCAAGGAAGTCTGTGACCCTTCGATGTTCTCTGCAGGGTGCAGAGGTAACATCCTTCCCTACTAAGCTAAGAGCACCTACTCTTAGCTCCGGGGGGAGGGATGGCCTTCCAATCTGCTTTTCATCTTCCAGCACGAGAGAACCGACACTTTTTATGTTGCTGTGGTTTATGCATCAACCTCCACAGGCCTCCTTGCAGTTCCTCCATCTTCTCACCATTGTTGCTTTAAGGCTTGGATGGTGCATCTCACCTAGCAGGAGATATCACGCCTCAGGGTGTCTTCACAGCAGGTCAAGCCCTGCGATAGACAATATCAAGATGAGGCCTTTTGACTCCAGAAACCTCCTGGTGATGTATGATACACCTCTACTGTGTCAGCCAGCAGATGCTGAGTTTTTATAGCCAACATTAACTGAATGTTGCCTCTTCACCTCAAGCCCTAGGGATGTTGTAGCTCTGCAGATCAGTGCCCTCAGAGCCAGCCAACCTTGCCACAAGTGCTCCGGTAACGGGCTTTCACTAGAACTGAAAATTTTGACTCGGTATCATGAAGTGTATGCATCTCTTGGGGAAGAGAGGCAAACACGCACACCATGTCCTGACTTTAAATGCATGAGTAACTTATCAGAGGCGATAAGTGGGGATTTGAATTCAGAGATGTAACTTATCTCTAAATACACATCTTCCTATTTAGCTGCGTTTACATCCACCCGTATCTCACTGACTGCAATGATGTGCCTTATTATATAGCAGTGCTTGCCTTTGATGTGCTGAAAGGCTGTTTGTGCTAGTGAGGAGAAAAGCAAGGTAGAAGCAGGCTTTCCAGCGCTGGAGTTTTCTGTTGCATTCTCCTTTTGACTGTCTTTCATTTAATGTGTCTAATAAATGGTAGTTTACTGGAATCAAAGAATTCAAAGCTTCTGTTCTTGGTGATGAATACAAGGAATAAGAGGCTTTTATACTCCTTGAAACCTACAGAAAGACTGAGATATGGGGACAGCTCTCCTATACATGCCTCGTAAGTGAGTGCTTATCCTGAGATAGATGCAGTGATCTCTGCAAGAAAAATCAACATTTTCAAGCAAGCATGGTGCTGTCGCTAAAGCTGAGCGAAAGTGGAAGGACTGCAGGATCTCAGACCCCACTTTGTGCTGACCTGAAAAGCTTTTCAGTGCAGTTAGGACGCGGTTTTTCTGGGGTGCCTGAGACTAGCATAGATCTGACTGCTATTTTTTATTGATTACAGTAGAGCGTTTAATTTAATGGTCTCTTGACAGTCCAGTCCCCCCCACCCCCTCTTGGCCCTTACCCTGTTACAGTGAGGTATCCAAAGCTGAGGAGGGAAGGGGCATCAGTGCCGCTTTGGGGACAGCGGTGATCTGGAGTCAGTCCTAGCGGTGGGAGCTGCTTGGGGTGACCAAAGACTCTGGAAACCTTCATTTGCTTAGTACAGGTTCAGCCTGAGCTTAGTTGCATAATTCACAGCCAGTTTTGGGATGTATCAGATCAATAAATGATCACCCCTTCCTCTCATTTGAGATCAGACCTCATCATGCACCTAAACAACAGAGGAGAAGTACTGACCCTCTCATTCCACATGGAGAGACTGAGGCTCAGGAGTGTTGTCTTGATGGGAGCAGGGTGCTGTTCCCGACCTCCTTAGGTCTCTTTTTTCGTCTTTGGACATGTCAGGCCTATTGGCAGAGACAGCCCAAAAGTGGTCCTGCGTACTTGGAAATCACCCAAGTGTCGTCCTGCAGAACTGGCCACAGTCATCCCCTCTGAAGCACACGACTTTCAGCACTGCTTTTCTGGCTCATGTGCTAGCTGGGCTGTTGAGCCACTCTACCATGGCAAAAACTGTCCTACTAATATTAGTGCATGAATTCAGGGATTTGGTATGTATCTCGACTGAGGCAGGGGGAGAGAAGTTGATTTAGTTATCTAGTTTAGTTGATTTAGTCTAGAGTTGAAGAGCTAGACTTTGGCACATTGATGCCAGGACACAGTCCTTTACTCTGTATGAAACCCATCTGCTGTCAGGACAGACGCAGGGCCAGCAATGTTCAATTCAGAGCTTAATTCCACCCTGATCAGTCTTGCTGTAACAGAGACTGTCTGACCAAATGCCTGTAAAACACACTAGAACATTACTGATGGGGAAGGAATCCTGTGGCATTCTAGTGTTTCTCATTCCCTACAAAATTCACTTTAGATCATTTATCCTGAATTTAATTTTACAGTAGTAAAATAGGTGGATTTCTCAATAGAAAGATGAATGGCTAGATGGTATTTTTTTATGAACCTTATCTGTGAAACATGCTTTATAAATTATTTCTTGGAGAAACAGAATTTGTAGATTTAAAACAAAAAGAAGAAGCTAAAGAGTGAGTATTGGCTCCTTTGCAGCTCTTGTTTGTGTTCATGCACTGAGGGCTTTGTCTATCTGTTGTACTTCCCAGTGACTCCAGATTACTGCCTCAAAGCACAAAAGCATTAACACGGCAAGACTCCTTCTTAATAACTCTGCAGAATTGTTCTGCAAATGAACAAAGATAATGTTGGCCTGACAGGTTGAGATTGGGCGCTTGATGAAAGCTGGGGCTGAGAAGAGAGATTTCTCCAGTAAGTCCCAGCATCAATCTGAGAGAGCAGCTGGAAAAAGAGTAATAAATATATTTTCTCCTTTTACATGTCGCAAGTTGTAAATATGAAGCTTCAGACTCTTTGCATTACAGCATGAATTGAGTCACTTATCCTGAAGCTATCTTGTTTTAAGCTTCTGCCTGCTGTAGTTATTTAGTTGTGGAGCATCACGCTGCATCGCAAATGTCAGCCGGAGCCGTCTTTTACGACTATCCTCATTTCTATGGTAAAGTTTCTTTCCAGAGACTATGAACACTCTGCTGAACCACTCATTTCATTTGGTGGTGTTTTTTGTGGCCGGGATTCAAAGGGAGTTTTGACTTGGACAAACAGGCTGTGTCACAAACTAAATGATCAAAACGGAAGGAAAGGGAAAAGAAAACTCATGCTTTGAAGTAACTGGTGCTGCAGTGTGTTTTCTCAAGCCTAAAGCTTTTCTTTACACTGGCAAAAAGTCAGGGAAAATGTTTGCTGGGAGTTACAGCAAAATTGGGGCCAAACTTCTCCAGCAGCAGAGACACAAGAGCTGGCTAAAGGCCTCGTCTGCAAGGAGCATCGGGAACGGGAGCACCGTAGGCAGCAAATGCTCTGCCCATGTTCAGGACTGGACAAGACAGACCTGCAGGAAAAGTTGTGGAAAGGATAGTGCTAAACAGGCTGAGGAAGAAGAGGTCAGGGCATGACCACCTAAAACTCCATGAGATTCTTCAAAAGAAAAGATTTGTGGTACGTAGAGAGCAAACATTCACCAAGAACTGGCTGTAACAGAGGATGGCTGGTCTACTGAATACCTCTATTTTTTGACAACTTCCCTTTTTTCCCAGCTCACCCATGGCTTATAGGCATCTCCTGACCTGAAGAAAGGAGAGCTGAAAGGCATCACTTCTGCTGGGGCTGCGTGGGCTGGGGGATCTGGCCAGGACCGTGCAAACGTTGCCTTTTATTCCCTTTGCAGCAGGTAAATAGAGAAGGGCCCTGGAAAAATGCCTGGCAAAATGAATTTTTCAGCTAAATGGTAGAGTTCTGAAGATGCAAAGATCAATGGAGAAAGAGCCCATTTTTTCCTTTAAAAATAGAAAACAAAAAAATTTTTAGTCAAAGTTGAAGATAAATTTTCTGCCAGGAAATAAGACCTCTGCCAAAATAGTGACAGATGTATTTTTTATTTTATCAAATATTTGGCCTGGAATCAGAAGTGCTGAGGATCTGTAATTACCTCCACATTTCCAGGAGGCTGGCTGAAATGCTCTTCACAAGTTCTTGGCATGAGCACATGTGGAAAATGCAGTGTATTTTGCATTGCTGTTACGTTCACAACGACTGCCCCAGTTTCCCCAGCTGTTCGGTGTGCTGCCTTGTGGTGAAGGAATGCATTAGTATCTTGTATTAGGTAAAGGTAAAAGTCATCATTAAAAAAAAGACAAACTCTTTTGGAAGAGCATAGGGGAGGCAAAGAAAGCAAGGAACGGTTCAGCCAAATTTGTAAGGAACTGATGATCCTCTTTGCTCTGGAACTGGTATTTTATCCCGGAGAAAACCAAGTGTAAAACATCAACTGGTTCTGGTTATTTTCTGTGCCAGGCCTGCAACTGTTTGGAAGAGATGTATGTGAAACTCCAAGCTGCATGGCTTGGAGAAACCAGCTGCTGACTGTGTCATTCTGCTGAATATCACAATTGTTTTTCAAGTCTCATATCATAAAGCCCTTGCTCCTGAAGGCATGTGATTACAGGAGAATTTCTTCTCTCATTAAAAGTGAAAAAAAGCAGCAAATGCAAAGCTTTCTTGTATGGATGTAGAAAAAAGCCTGAACACTTCATTCAAGTGGACTTATAAAGGTTTAGAAACCACAAGAAGAACAGAGAGTGAACAATATTTATTGTTTCAAATACTTTATGATTTTCTGAAGTCCAGTTCTTTCTTTTGTGCAATTCTCTGTTCTGTGAAACTGAACCCATTTTACTCGATTTCAGTCAATTAACCCCCTCTCGCATTTGGCCTGACTCCCCAGCACGGGTTTATCCCTGGAGACTCGAGGCAGAGCGAGAGTGCTTTTGTTGGTTGTACCTTTTCTGTATAAAACAGAAGGTTTGAGCAACAGTTAAGACCAAGTAATTACAGACAGATACATCATGTTACAATTCAAACCTGCACTGTAATGGCTCCATAAAGTCACCTAGGTTTAGATATACATCAAACCATTTTTCACATTGCAAATGAATACTTTTTTTAAGAGCTATAACTTTCTGGGAGTTCATGAATTTCCTGGATTCATAGCCCGTTACTAGATGGAGGAAGGCGCAAGAGATACTGCTGTGCAGAAAGAAAAAGGAGGGAGAGTGGCAAAGGGAGCTGAGGCAGAGGAAAAAAATAAATCCTTAGAGATGGGATTTCCAACAGCTGCTTGAAAAAAAAGCTGGGATAAATGTATGACACAGTCAATAAATATCACTTTGCTTTATCACCTCTCCTCTTTCCCAGCCTTGCCCAGGGATTTTGGGAGCCTAATCTGAAATATGAGGCCTTTAAGGGCCAAGAGCCTGTAATTCTGCCCTCCACCTGTGCTGGAGTCCTTAATCAGGGTGTGAGTAGTGGCTGGGCTTGTAGCTCCCCAGCTGTGCCCACACCTACGTGTTGGCCACGCTCTGCCTTCAACCTGAAACAAGGGAGCTGACAGGAGCCACCGTGACATTGGTGACAACTCCAGGTGGCCACCAAGCAGCCATAGCCATGCTGACCTCACTGCGGGGGCCCAAGGAGAAGATCTTTGTAAGGGGAACAGATGTAGCACCTGATTCTTGTCCTAAGGGTACAGGGATGGCCAACCTCCTTTCCCACTCATGTGGAACACTTTATGGACCCTCTGTCCCACAGAGGCCACCAATGGGTTGAGTCTAGTGCTGCAGTCCTTAAAGCCACTTTTTTTAATGAAGATTTTGGGGGTCCATAGCCGTGATGGCTAAATTAAAGCATGGGTAATTTTCTGCCTCCCTCTCCTCTAAACCCACTCTCAATCTGTGCCACACACCATGTCCTTGTGTCCTGGTGGCAGCAGAGCATGGTGCTGCTGAGCAGTGGGGATAAGACTTCTTCCCAATGGTTTTCCTAAAGCTTGCTGTGATCGGATCAGACAGATGATGAAAGCAGCCTATTATTTTTGCATTTTTTGAAGTGATAGGGCACAGATATGTGATGTTTGTGCTGTAATTTCCTATCCCGAAGAGCACTTTTAATCTGGGCAATTTTGGCAATTAAGGGAAACCTCAGAGAGGCACAGAACAGACATCTCCATGCCCAAGGAAGCACACAGCGTGTGACTCACATTGTAATATCCCTCTGGGGTTGAGTCATTGTGCTGGCAATACTGCACAACAGCAGCAAAGTGTCTTAAAACTGAGCATACTGCACATCCCACAGCAGCCTGACTTACACGACAGGGCACGCTGCCAGGCCTCCAAGTCAGGAAGTCATGGACGATGCTCCTACATGCCTTGACGATCCCTTCCTACATCTCCATGAAAGCGCTTTTACTCCTTTTCTAAAATCTCCTTAAATTCCGCTCCACCCCATTGGCTAGACCAGCAAATCCATCTTTCTCATGCAGTTAAATCAAGATTAAGGGGGTTTGATAGGTAATTAATTTTAATAATAATAGGCTTTTTTCTTTCTGAGTTACAGACATTGGCTTGCTATTCTCTTATAGGGTTGGGAACCGATTGCCCACTGATCTCAGCAAGAAGCACAAGCCTTCGTATCTGTAAGGATCAGAGTCATTTTCTCTTTACAGATACAGAATGAACCATGCCTGCTTTATGAAGCCAGGACCTGATGAAAACTCATGCCTGGGAACCCTCACGGGTGCTCCAGGGAGCCAGCAAGGGCTTTCAGCTGCTGCTGCTGAGAATTTTGATTTTTCTAAATTCTAATTTGCTTAACAGAGAAGAAAATCTTTCACCTTCTTCTAGGGGCATAATTCACTCCCTGGGGTTTGTAGTGCTTTTTTTTTAACATAACTTGGGCTATTTTCTTTTGTCAATTGACAAACTAGGGAGATGATAGGGAGAGAGAAAGAATCCCACAGAGATGTGAAACTAAGATAAACAGGTGTGAACAGGTAAAGTATGCTGATATGGTGAACACACTCGAATCTGTACATTTAACCGACCATGGCAATAGGCATCTATCTTCTGTCCTACAGCTTTTTGTAACTGTGCCCTGGTGTCCCTGGAAGAACACTGCCTTTCATGGGAGGGCGTGTAATGAAATGCCCTCATCCTGTTTTAATCAGTTTTGAATGTGGAAAAGACAATCATGATCTGAGAAAGGCAGTGTTTCCCTTGCATGTGAATTATGTGATACTGTAGCTTCATTAACATGCTTTACAGTCTTATCTTTATTCATACTGGCAAATTAAATTAGCACTGTCTTTCAAATCTCTGCCTATTTTCCCCCTAGGCAACCACCAGCAGCACAAAATAAATGACAGTAACGGGAGTGGATTGCTATGCTCTTGACGCTAGTCCCTGGATTTTAAGCAACCATCCCTCCAAGAAATCATATTTGTTCTTGTTCCAAGAGCCAAGCTGCATTACAGCGTGCTTGTTGCAATTACAGACCTCCACGTGCTGGCGCAGAGCCTGAGCCAATGCATGGGGCACCGGGCTGCCAACGCAGAGCCCTGATGGTCCTTTCCTCTTCAGTCTCTCCAAATGGAGGCTGTATTTTGATATTTAGGCAGGTGCCTCCTTCCTCCCTTCGTGGTCCTTTCCCTCTGTCGGCTCCTTGGAGGTCTGGATGGGAAAAGCATAAAACGTGATGGTGGTAAGGATGGAAAGTCAGAAGCAGGGAGATTTTTGCTGCACAGGGTGATTTTTCTGGATGGAAGCATTTTCTTCGGCTGATGCTGAAGCACATGTGAGAAAATGTTTATAGGAAGGTGTAGGGAGTCTATTACTAATATAACCCCAGCTGTTTTGGGGGCTGTTTAGAGGAAAGATCCTGGTGGAAAGCTATAAAAGGTGGGATGAGGTGGGATGACAGTGACTTTCCCCACTTACATCTTTGCCATGCAGCTACCTGGGCTGGGGACTAGTGTGGATTTGTCAACTCCGCAGTCAGGCGAAAATCGAGCTTCATAACCTTGCAAGTACAAAGCATTAGGAGCAAGTGATTTTACATTAAACACTAAATATTGCAGCTATTAAAGAACATTCATCATCCACACAAGGTGCCTGAACAGAAATGAGCTGTAGCATCTCCTGAACATTGACTGTAAACACATTAAAAACCATCGCTGTGCTGTCAGTCATTTCCATCTTCGAGGGGAGACCTGGCACTCAGACAGACGTCAGCCTTTGCACAGCATCATGGGGTGACCTCCAGCTTGGCTTGGAGCCACAGGCCCTGGTACCTCCAAACCCTGCCTCTTTTCATTGGTATTCTGGTATTCTGCTCTTTAGCTCTCTCTCCAGCTGTGGTGTCCCAAAATGGAGCATCCTCTGACACTGTTGTCCCCACTGGAACAAGTGCTGGTAAAAGAGGAGGCTACAGATACTACCCAGTGATGTGACCAATGTTAAATGACCCCCCTCACTGTTGCTTATAGGTGGGTTGTACCAAAAAGATACAAGCCCATAGGTAACACTCTGCAGTTAATTGTGTTGGAGATTATGGGGACATTGCAGCTTCCTTCCCAAAACCTCAATGTGAATAAATCAAGGAGTCTTTGTTTCCTTTTCCTGAGCAACTCCTCTGGACTGTACATTGTTATCACCAACCCCAAGAGATGGCCCAAGCCTCCAACCTAACGAAGTTTTCATTTCCTTCGGCTTTCCTACCACCAGGCCAGACAAGACCGGCCATGCATTGCTCAGTCCAAGATTGTTCTTCAGATAAGGGTTTGGATGATTATGATTAATATGACTGCTTTATTTGTCTGACAGGTGGACTGATAAAGAGATATTGTTGCTAGGCCTCTGTTCCTTCCTGCTACAATAAACAATACAGACAGCCTGAAATGCTGATGTTTCTCGGAGCTCTCTGAAACCAGAGGTCAGAGCAGTCTGTGCCTTGCCCTTTGATTGTACTTGGATAAAGGCCTTCAGTCCTTTAAGTGAAGAGTGATGATTTCATGAAGACATGACATGTCCTTAGTTTTCAGTAAGGAAAACAAACAAATCCTCACAATTTTGAGAATATAGCCCAAACATAGCTAAATGCTCATAAAAGGGCAGAGAGTCCACAGAGCCAACAGAAAAAGGAGCTTCAAATGTCACCAGAAACTGTTACAGTCTTTGGTGAGGTTTTTTCCCTGCTTTATCTGATCTCCATTTATCATTTTTCTTCTCTTTACCTGACATGAACAGATGAAATTTTGGAATTTCTCAGCAAGCAGATGCCCTGCCAGCAGCTGCTGGCGCAGGCTGAGCTCCCCGCTGGCTGCCGAACCTCCCCTGCCCCTGGCGAGCACCAGCCACAGCCGCGGGCAGGCTCAGGCCCATCCCAGCCCCAGCTGCAGAGACGGCCATGTTTTCTTGCACTTCTGATCCTTGCACACCTCTTAATAATTGCATTGCCTGTCCTGGAACCAAGGGGACACCAGCATGCTAGGAGCAGAGAACAGACCAGCAAGCTTTCAGCTTCAGCCTTAAAAACCCTCTTCCTTCACTTGACATTGCTAATTGTCACGGTTTAACCCCAGCCAGCAACTAAGCACCACACAGCCGCTCACTGACTCCCCCACCCCAGTGGGATGGGAGAGAGAATTGGAAGGGTGAAAGTCGGAAAACTCGTGGGTTGAGATAAGAACAGTTTAATAACTGAAGTAAAATCAAATAGAATAGTAGTAATAGTGGTAATAATAGTAATAATAATATAATACAATAATAATATACAAAGCAAGTGATATGCTATATAATTGCTCACCACCCGCCAACCGATGCCCAGCCCGTCCCTGAGCAGCGATCGCTGCCCCCAGCCAACTCCCCCCCCAGTTTCTAAACTGGGCATGGCGCCATATGGTATGGAATGGCCCTTGGGCCAGTCTGGGCCAGCTGCCCTGGCTGTGCCCCCCCCCAGCTGCTTGTGCACCAGGCAGAGCAGGGGGACCTGAAAAGTCCTTGATCAGTGTAAGCACTGCTCAGCAACAACTAAACCATCAGTGTATTATCAACATTATTCTCATACGAAATCCAAAACACAGCACTATGCCAGCTACTAGGCAGAAAAATGAACTCCATCCCAGCTGAAACCAGGACACTAATCCATACCATGCATCCACGGATTGCTGGGATTGACCACCCCCCTCCCTGAACCCTCTGCCCAATCACTGAGCCTCCCATCCCCTCCCAAGCCATATAAATCCTCTGCAAGCTCTGCTGCCTGTTTGTCTGTGGGGTAGGCTGCTGCTGCTGTGTTAGCTGGTAGCTGGGGACTAGTGATTGGGAAGGTCTTTGTGCAAATTGCTTCAGAAATATGTGTAAGGGAATCTCACGGCAGTAGCTTGCAAGGACTGTATTGTTAATCTGTATAACTCAGACTCCAGAGAAGATTAGCAATGCTGATTATAACTTGCCTCTCTCATTGAAGCAGCTCATTTAATGTAGGACCTTCTTGCAAAAGTGTCTGGGAGCCTCCCATTTCCTAATGAATTTTTCTTCTTAGTAGTGGAGGGAATGCTCATATTTCATTGTACTGATCAGGAGCTCTAGAGATAGATAGATAGGACCTCTGTCTGTGGAGACAGGTTGATGAGGGGAAGCTGGAAATCTGCAGAGCTTTGGAACCTATAGCAAGACTAATGTGCTAAAACAGGCACCATTCTCCACTCAGCCCATGCATCATTGCCTGTTGTCAAAATGTGAGCTGATTTAGGTACTCTCCTTGATGATGAGGAGTAAGTCTTTTTAGCTGTAATTAAGGTGTTTTTTTTTCCTTAGGTTGATGACCTCAGGATGAAATCAGCTTTTATCTATTGTGTGTTCCTCTTGATCAACCTCCAAAGATACCTAGATGACTAGGTCTGATGTACAAGCTGAACTTGGGGTAAGTTGGTGCCAGATGAAAACTGACCGTGCTCAGGTAAGCTCTTTCCTTCTGATGTCCATCTTACCCTGTGCCTTGGGGCTAGCGGGGGTCTGAACAAACTGCACACCTTTAGTTAAGTAGCTTTAGCCAAGTTCAGGCTCTTCTGTGCTGTGTGGCCACTAGAGACAGGGGAAATGCCTTGTCCTTTCTCTGATTAGTTAAGGATGTTAGTAACTTTGCTCTGAGGTTAAATAGCTTTGTGGCAAATGTTGGAACAATGAAAAGTTCCTATTTCTTCCTAGGAGCTCTGTTGAATATCCAACACTCTCCAAAGGTGGTGCTGCTTATTTCAGAAAAAAATTAAATTTGGTACATGGCAGTTGAGGAGAAGCAAGAGCTTTCCAGCCTGCACAGCAGCCTGTGTAGGGGGGCCAGGCCACAGCTGAGGGCAGAGACCCACCAGCTCCTTAGGTGTGCCTGCCCACCCAGGTGTCCCATATGAGTTATCAGTTCCCACACTGATTTCTGGTTCCCTGTTGATTTTCTTCCTGTATTTCCTATCTGCAGCTGGAAGCCCAGTGTTTCCAGGAGCCTATCTTTGGTCCCTTGCATTGTCAAAAATGCCTGAGCCTGGGTGGGATGGGATCTGTGGCTGTGGAGTGATGTACATGGGGTCAGGTCCTTGGCTGGCTTTGTTCAGTCCATGTGTGGTCTGACTCTCAGGTGCTGGTGATTGCCCAAAAAGCAAGTGACTGTGCTTTGGGATTAGATGGAGCTTGCTGGGATCTGTCCTTTCTAGCCTGCCCAGGAGATCTGCTAGACTCCCTGGAAGGGGCTGGGTGATGGGGAGAGGGAAGCAGGTTAACATCCTAGTGCAGATCTTGCTGCCATCAGGGCTGGGATCAGCTTAGTTGCCCTCTACTCTTTGAACAGATGAATCTCTCCCCTCAATCAGGCTTTAAGGGAAGATTAAGTGTTCAAAAGCACTATTTACATTTCAAAAAATAACCAGGGTCTGGTGTGAGATCAAAGTGAAAATGGGGTTTAGGTGTATTGATCAGATGCCCATGATGCTGGGCCTTTCTGCTTTCCTCTATCTTGTAAAGGATCAAACAAGAGTTTGGAATGTAAGAACTGTCAGCATGGTTATTTTTTTCTGGGTAAGGAGAGAATCCCAGGTGTTCAGATGCTTGCCTCAAAGAGAAATCATTCCTTTGTGGTATTCCCTGGATTAATTAGTGGCTGCACCTTACATGCATGGCACTTGTCCCTCCCTGCCCCAACCTTCTTGCAGAAATGCTGGTCATCTGCCAGAGCTGGCAAACAACTCTGGTCCATGCGTGGGATCCTGTTGTTCAGAGCTCACATTTTGCTCTACCACTGCTCTTATGTGTGGCTGGAGCTCGACCCAGTGTACTGGCTCTCCTCACCCCAGGGACGTGACATAGCCTCGTGCATCAAAACTTGGTTGTACATGAGACTGATGGTCCGGTAGAGCTGCGCTAAAACTAAGCCTCTCTGAATGGCTTTCAAGAGCGGGAGGTGCCCAGCAGAGCATGAGCAACCAGTTTTGAAAGTGGGATTGGATGGATTGGCAAAGATGCCATTGTCATCCCATGCTTCATCCACCATACTGATACAGAGGAGAAAGGTTGGGGCTACACTAGTATGTATCAGACTCCTCATTTTGTGAGCGCATGCCTGAAAGCTTGGTAATGATGGATGTCAGGTGGCCACACACCTGCGTGGCCATCCACACCAGCCAGCTTTCTGCCTTGGCCAGCTGCACTGGAAGAAGCCAGCAAACAGCCTTGCATTCCCTGCTGTTGTAAATAGTAATAATGTACCTTTACACTTGTGGATCGCTATTTCTCATAGATAAGCTAATGGCATCAGGTTGGAGCCTCTGGGCTCAAAACGGCAACCGCTGCATGTGCCAGCCTTCCTCTGCCGCTTGCTGCCTTCACTTTGCTGTGTGCTCAAACAGCAATGGCGTGTGTCTGGCAGCAAGAGGACTCTGCAGGAAAAGTAGGACAAAGCATTCAAGTCCTGTTTACGTGGATTTTGGCCAAGCAAGAAACTGTTTCAGTTAACCAGTGTGTCTGTTCTCCCAGAGCAAACTTAAAAAGTCTTTTTCCTTTGTGCCAAGCTCCTCGCAGCTGTAAGTAAATTCCCTGAAGGAAATGGCGTGTGGCAGGAACAAAGCACCACGGTAGGCACAGCCCCTCTCCCCGCGGCAGGGGATTTGTGGTGCACCGGTGTTATCAGCATCACTTGGAGCACATGTATGGAGAGGTTAGCAGAGGTAATTATTTAAAACCCTGCAAAACACTTGAACCTGAAAAGATGCTGCCTCCTCCCTTGTTTGGCAATGTAAGGCTTTGCCTGCTGTATGATGTGCAAGGAGACATCTTTTTGGTGTAAATGCTGCTGCAGGGACACTGCTGTGACTCTGGATGGGTGGCAAATGGTGCCAGTGATGCAGAGCGAAGGAGGGGATGGGGGATTTGACACGACTGCTGAAGAACAGCCACCAGATGATGTTCCAGGAGAGGAATACCCCTGATCAGTTCCCAATGCCATGCAGGAACAAAACTGCTCCAAGAAGTGTCCCCGTGACTCGACTGCACACACAGCATCCCTCTGTCAGTCCCACAGCTGCTGCTTGTAAATGGACTTGTTTTTCTCGCATCTTCCCGAGAAAGTACAGGGAATGCCAAGCTTAAATACTGCTAAAAAGCAGGAAGCTGTGCGTGGTGTCAGTTTGCTGTGTGTATTGATCGGCTTTGGAAATACCAGCAGGGAGGCTCCTGTAGCTGCTCCCTGGAGGTTACAGCTCCCCAAATCACAGCTGCAGCTTGTGAAACCATGGTCTGGGCTGCTCTGCCTCTAAGAACATGTGGCTGCTCTCTCAGATAAATGCAGCACTGCTGTGCCTGGAAAAAATATTTACTTGTGAATGGCAGTAGCAGAGAGTTTACCTCCTTCTGCAGACTTTTCATTGTGGGAGTCCCTCCAGGGGATTCGAAATTGAATTGCTGCCTCCATCTTTGCCTGGGTGAGTGTTGCCAGTGAGGCACGGAGGAGGACATCAGCCATGCAGGGAAGTGCTCTCTTGCTCCTGCTTGTGTCTCGGGGCTGCTGGCTTGGTTTCCTGCTGCACAGCCGCTTCCACCATCCATGGGCAAACACTCACACAAGCTCCTGCTCTGTGAGCTGCGATATCATGGCTGTATCAGGCACAGGGACGTGGGGCTGGTTGCTGGGCCACAGCCAGTTCATCCGAGGATGCCGACAGCGATCATTATTTCTAATGTTGGAGCCATTTATTTATAGCATAGACTGATCAATTCACACTGGGGGAGATCCCACTCCCCTCCCCAGTAGTGACTTATAAGTCTCCCCATCTCAAAGACCTTCATCCTCTTTGCAAAATCGTGGTGTGACTTTCCCCTTACAGGCGCTCCCATGCTGAGAGGACAGGGCTCTCCCAGTGTGTCCCCAGAGCTCCTCTGCTGTGGGGTTAAGCAAATGCCAAGCCCCTGCCCTCCTCCTTCAGCCATCCTGCCTGAGCCTTTGGTTCAGGGGTTGGCTGCCGTGTGCCAGCCTGGGCTTGTGCCGCTTCCCACAGGTTGTGAGGGATTCCCAGCTCTCAGTCCTCTCCTACGGAGCTGCTGAGTAATGCTCAGGCTCCCGAAATGGGCTCCTTGTGTGACTGGTCACCTAATGGTACGGCACAGTTCCTTCCCTGGCTGGATGATTGCTGAACAGCTATTCAGAACAACAGGCGCCCGCACCATGTAAACTTGAACCCTCGAGACTGGGGGATTGGCAAAAATAAATCTTTAGCTGTTGGAATGGTTTCTGTAACAATCTCAGCATTGCAAAACCTAAAACCAGCCTTCAGCCTCCTCTAATTGCACAGATTTTCTCCTTCCTGTAACATCCAGTAAGCGAGGACCTGCTGGTCACAGAGGCTCACGGACAGGTATGCGTGGTCTTGCAACTGGTTTCTGATTAAATCTTGCCACAGCCAGAAAGCAAAGGTGGCAGTGGCTGAGCCCTGGAGGCCAAGCTCGCACTAACCCTGTGCTGCTGCTGCCAGCTTGCTCCAATCCTGCTCTGCTCGCCCTGCAAAGCTGCTCACCCAGCCCCCTGCTTTCCATTGCGAGTCACTTTGGGGTTTATGTAGATTAACAGGGACTTCGGGCTGCGGTTGAATAATTGATCAAACCCATCCAGGCATCACAGACTTGAACATAACTTTTTGTGAAGCTTCATTCCCACACAATGCTTTAAAATCAAGGAAGATCTGAGCCACGCTGCACCTGGGTGTTTGGTATCTGATCTCACTGGAGCTCTTAAACTATGCATCATCTTTTCACATCTTCCTGTTATGTTTTGCGTATTGCAGTGATATGAATGCATTCAACAAGAGCTTTTCTGGTATAAAACAGGGCTTTACATTTTAGTCCCTTTCCAGTGGGTTCTTTTGGATGAGTCAGAGGAAGTTGACATCTCTGAAAATGATCATTTAAAAAAAAAAAAAGCCCGGGTCTCTAGCTCTAGCACTAGCTAGAGAGGACATGAATCCATGTCCATTTTGTGTGGCAGGCTTTATAAACAGTGCACTGAGGATTTTAGTCTGTCCTTATAGGAGTTTATCCTCAGCTCCCCAGCTGTGACGTGTCGGGAAATAAGCAAATACAGCGGGGAATATAGTCACATGTGGGTGTATGTATTCATACATGTGCACGTGGCTGTGTCTCACACCCCTGGCAGGGGACATAGGGAGCAGGACGGGGTGGCCGCGTGTGTCCTAAGTGATTGGTAGCATTCACCTTACCTCAGCAAAGCTTTTAGGCAGGTTAACACAGCCTGCCCATCACCTTCTTCGTGCTGGGCAATGAGTAGCGATGCAGGCACACACGGATTTACACAGGACAGGAGCTGGTGTGTGAAATAGCCCCCAGATCTGACATGAAACCGTTTGCTGACCATCCGTGTTGTGAAAGTCCCCATGGCAAAGCAGCTCCTTGTGCAGTCTGAACCATGAGGTGTAGGCAGGTCACGTATGTAGATGTATACACTTGTTGAGGTCAGACATCTATAAATAAAATCTGATGTGAACAAAAGAAACACGAGTAAGACGGGCATGAGCAAACAGTGTATTTTGTGCGCATTATAGTGTATCTCTGTGTATTTAAGAGCCACAGATATGCACGCTTTGTGGGTTTTACTCCTGTCATGTAATTCAGGGAGGCTTCAGCAGAGCTGGGAGTTTCGTCGGGGGTCTGTGATGGAAGGTGAAGGTGGGAGAGGAGGGATGGTGCCCAGCGTGGCCCTCGCAGCACCGCAGCTGGCTCTGCCCTCCTTGGTTGTGCTGCAGCAGTTCTGAATAATGGGAGCCAGCATGAAAGCTCCCTTTATTCCCCGCTTAATCCCAACACTGTCTTGTGGGAGACAAAAAGTATGAGCCACTGTAGAAAGGCTTGCTGTCCTTTATGCCTTGTTACAGATACAGGCATAAAGCGACCACGTGGCCGGTGAAGGACAGGTATTGTTCCCCTGGCTGCTGCTTGGGAAACGCACTGTAAAGCAGAACAAACATCCCAGTTTTCGTCTTTCTTGCCTCCTACTGATCTGTCTTGCTTTTCCTCACCTACAGACACTAGTTAAGCACTAGAAAGAAGCTTAGATCAGTGGTGACTTGTTGTTGCTCTTTAATTCATGCAAATGTTCTTTTTAACTAGCTTGGAGTCTTAAACGGCCCTCTGGGGAACCTTTTGTGTTTATGATTATTGAAACAAAAGTTTATTTCCTTTAAGCACAAAACAGTTGGGGAATAGAGGGAAAGAACCTTTTTTCTTTTCTTGCAAATACAGTAAATTTAAAGGTCAGGTACAAGTTGACATAGCAGTGGGCAACTCAACACTTGGAAGAATTCCCCAGAATAGCAATCAAAAGTGTCAGCTTTGCAGCTTCACAACAGCACAAGGGTTTTCTTCTGTCTGTATCTGAGTCATAAAGACCTCACAGGGTCTTAGACTGGTTTGGACTGAGGTTTCACTGCTTCGGTACGTGCAGGGATGTGTGCAGATACCTCACATCAGCTGTAGCAAGAGACCTGCTGCCACTTTACAGCTGGAGTACCAAGTTTTACTAATGTTTACTAAAGGCTTGGGTACAGGCACTCAGATAGCCTCAAAATCCAGCCAAGGGTCAAGCTTCTGCAGCAGCCTAGCATCTTATTTTCCTCTTATGACGAAAGGCAGAAAGAGCTGGGGTTGTTCAGCCTGGAGAAGAGAAGGCTGTGGGGAGACCTTATTGCGGCCTTTCAGTACTTAAAGGGGGCTTATAAGAAAGATGGGGACAGACTTTTAAGCAGGGCCGATAGCGATACAACAACGGGGAATGGTTTTAAACTAAAAGAGGGTAGATTCAGACTAGGCATAAGGAAGACATTTTTTACAATGAGGGTGGTGAAACGCTGGAAGGGGTTGCCCAGAGAGGTGGTAGATGCCCCATCCTCGGAAGCATTCAAGGCCAGGATGGATGGGGCTCTGAGCAACCTGATCTGGTTGTAGATGTCCCTGTCCATTGCAGGGGGGATGCACTAGATGGCTTTTAAAGGTCCCTTCCTTCCCAAAGCGTTCTATGATTCTATGATCTCCCCATAACAGATGTGGCTCCAGATCCGTCCATTCCTGATTTCATGCATAGTCCAATTCCCACTACATCTCTGTCATTCATCTTCAGAGTGGTGAGACAGCACTGGAACACATCAGTGTGCTGGATCAGTTCTGAACTGTTGCCTGAACAAACAGGCTAACTGGTTTTCCCAGTGTATCTGCTGCAGTGCTGTAATGATAGACATGGTCTCTGAACCCTTGACCTCCTGCGATTGCGAGGCATGCGCTGGCTCTCCGGGGAGACCGCAGCAGTCGTTTTATCCTTGGGCAGGCATAACCCTTGCTCTGCGACATGCGACCCAGCTTCAGCTCCCTGCCAGAGTGCTAATAGCTCCCTCCCAGCTACATGGTGATGCAACAACTGGAAATGCTTGATCTTAATGTACTAATGCTGAAGGGCCACATAAGTATACCATGAAAGGGTCGTTCACCCTGGGAAACAGATTTGAATCCTTTAAACCAAAGGTCTTGGTAGGTATAAAGCCAACCTTCTTCCTCTTGCAGTGAAGTTAATGCGTGTGCAGGCTGAGCGCTTGATCTGCGCTCCCTCGGTGGGTTCGGGTAAGGCTGAGGGTTTCGTGGTCGCTCGCGCAGTGAGAGGCAGCCTCCGCTGCCGCAGCATTGCCACTGCGGGACGTTTCTGCTCGGTAAACTGCCCCAGGTGGCCAGGTTAAATGTGCTTCCTAGCTGCTGCTTTGATTTTTAGCTCTAACTCAATTAAGGTCAGTTTGGAGCAGCTCTCCTGGCTTTTCTCCATCTGACGGGCCAACAGCAGCTGCCAAGAGCAGGGTATGAGAATCTGGGAAGCGCATAGTGCTGATTCCCCTGAACGTGCACACAGTGACTCGTGGCGTTCCCTAAACCAGAATGACTTTGGGCTTAGGCTCTCTTCACGGGCTATCTTCTCCCATCACTTTCTCTAGTTCTGAAATCATGCAAATCTCTAGCTCCTACAGCAACCTGCTCTGTGGCAGAGCTCCATGTTGTTGTTACATATGTGAACAGCTTCCTCTTGTTTTCAAACCTGCTAATTTTGATTAACATCTCATAATTCTCTTATTATGGGCAGCAAACACCCTTTTCTCCTTACTATCCATGCCTCTTGTGTTTTCACAGACAACTTCTGTGTCCACCTCCTCAATTGCCTCCTCTCTAACTGTCAGCCAGCACCAGGAGAAACTGCATGGAGCCAATGTCCTAAACTTCCCGAAACAGCCACTGACAGGGATGACAATCTTATTTTGCACCAAATGAACTGGGCTCAGCATCTTTCCCTGTCTTCTCAGTATGCCAAAGTCAAAGACAGAGGCCCTTTGCCCACAGACCATCTGTGTAATAGA